>NC_083572.1:69992344-70207344 GCF_027579695.1 Neoarius graeffei
GTGTGTGTTTAGTCTACGTCTAGTTCATATCTAGAGTGTTTATATTGTCTGAGTGTTTAGTCTGTGTGTAGTTCTTATCTAGTGTTTACACTGTTTATATTGTGAGTGTTTAGTCTGTCTTGTTCTCATCTAGTGTTTATACTGTATTTATACTGTTTGTCTGAGTGTTTAGTCTATGTCTAGTTCCTTTCTAGAGTGTTTATACTGTTGATATTGTTTTTTTTTTTTTCAGTTATTCTATTTTTATTTATTGCATTGCCTGTTTGCACCGTGGGTCAGAGAGGACTGAAATTTCATCTGTGCTGTATGTCGAGCATGTATAGCATATTTGACAATAAAGTTGACTTGACTTGATGTGTATGTACTGTATATATGTATTGTATGTGTGTATATATGCATAAGTATTTGTATATGATTTGATTTGGTCGATATTATACCATGTTGGTATGTCTTGGTATGTTTTCTTTTGTGTATATATAGTTTATTATGGCGGAAAGTGACGTTTGATTAGCGGTGGTATAAGGATTTGATAAGTTATTTACTTCTTTCTAATCCTTTCCTAACATTATGATGTTACTGCCTTGTTTGTAATGCTACTACCATTACTTTTCAACCTTTTATATGCTCCCACTTGAGCAAATTATCAATAAAAATTCAATTTTGTATCACTGCTATGCAGATGACACCCAAATTTATTTTGCTCTATCACCTAATGATTATGCCCCCCTTGAATGTCTCTACCAGTGTATCGATCAAATCAATAGCTGGATGTCACAAAATTTTCTTCAGCTGAACACAGATAAAACAGAAGTAATTCTATTTGGAAAAAAAGACGAAAGAATCAAGTTTCAAATCAAATCAAGTTTATTTGTACAGCGCTTTTAACAATAAACATTGTCGCAAAGCAGCTTTACAGAATTTGAACGACTTAAAACATGAGCTAATTTTATCCCTAATCTATCCCCAATGAGCAAGCCTGTGGCGACGGTGGCAAGGAAAAACTCCCTCAGACGACATGAGGAAGAAACCTCGAGAGGAACCAGACTCAAAAGGGAACCCATCCTCATTTGGGCAACAACAGACAGCCTGACTATAATATTAACAGTTTTAACAGGTATAACCCTCAACTGTCCTCATGGGGCCATCCTTCACAGGAGTGGGGCAATAAAACTCCGACCAGACACAGGGGACCAGGATGGATCAAGCAGGTCCGAGGGGCAGAAGAGGCCAGCATCTCAATCCCAGGATCAACATGTAACTCAGAGGGACAGATTGGGGGAGAGAGAGAGAGAGAGAGAGAGAGAGAAAGAAAACACATTGTTAGGTATGCCCTAAAAATGACAAGTATTAAATCTGTGTGGTAGGCTCGCAGAGACGAGAGTCTTTACATCAGACATAACACACAATGGCATGTTAATATGGTAAAATATATCATGACCTGCTCTGGCTGGATGCTTGATTGGGTGATGGGAGCACACTCCTCAGCAATGATGAGATGCAGATGGGACCCTTAGGGCTGGCCAAGACAATTCAGTTACATTTCACCGGGTCTGGGACATGTGACAGAATGTCTGACGGCCGATTCCCTGCAGACTACGATAGCCAGTCGAGGTCTCCACCGTCTCCACCAAAAGATTTCCTGTTGACTCCATGTAACTCAGAGGGACAGATTTGGGGTGGGGGGGAGGGAAAGAAAACACAGGTGGTTAGGTATGCCCAATGTCACCTGAATAAGTAGGAACAGTATACATATTGCACTGAGTACAAGCAGGGACTCCGGCAACTAACTAGGACAGCATAATCTAAAAGGAGAGAGCCAGAAGGTAACACAGGCATGAGGGAGCCCCGGGACATAAAGCAGCCAGCCACTACACCGTCAACAAACTCGAGTGAGCAAGCGAGTGGGGACTGACAGCATCCATACATCCCAGTTTACCAAAACACTCCATGTCTGAGGACCCTCCAGATCTACTCCTTTACCTCATAAACACCATTAACAAAAGGCTTGACTAAACAGATATGTTTTCAGCCTAGACTTAAATGCTGAGACTGTGTCTGATTCCCGAACATTACTTGGAAGGCTGTTCCATAACAGTGGGGCTTTGTAAGAAAAGGCTCTGCCCCCTGATGTAGCCTTCACTATACGAGGTACCAGCAGATAGCCTGCACCTTTTGATCTAAGTAGGCGTGGCGGGTCATAGAGGAGCAGAAGTTCACTCAGGTACTGTGGTGCGAGACCATTTAGTGCTTTAAAGGTCAATAGTAGTATTTTATAATCAATACGAAATTTGATTGGGAGCCAATGCAGTGTGGATAAGACAGGCGTGATGTGGTCATATTTTCTAGTTCTAGTAAGGACTCTTGCTGCTGCATTTTGAACTAACTGGAGCTTGTTTATGCACTTATTGGAACATCCAGATAGTAAGGCATTACAATAATCCAACCTGGAGGTAACGAAAGCATGGACTAGTTTTTCTGCATCATGCAATGACATTAAATTTCTTATCTTTGCAATATTTCTGAGATGAAAGAAAGCTATCCGGGTGATGTTATCAATGTGAGTTTCGAATGAAAGACTGGGGTCAATAATCACTCCGAGGTCTTTTACTGCTGCACGTGAAGAAACAGAAAGGCCATCCAGAGTTACTGTGTAATCAGAAAACTTACTTCTAGCTGTATGTGGTCCTAGCACAAGTACTTCAGTCTTGTCAGAGTTAAGCAGAAGGAAATTAATAAGGATCCAGTGTCTAATGTCCTTAACACATTCCTCAATTCTATTAAGCTGGTGTCTCTCATCAGGTTTTGCAGAGACATACAACTGTGTGTCATCAGCATAACAGTGGAAACTAATACAATGTTTATGAATAATATCGCCCAGAGGTAACATATATAGAGAAAAAAGCAGTGGACCCAAGACAGAACCTTGTGGAACACAACTTTACCTCGGTACGTCTAGAAATATCACCATTTATATCAACATACTGATAACGATCAGTTAGATAAGACCTGAGCCAGGAGAGGGCCATTCCCTTAACTCCCACAACATTTTCTAGTCTATCCAGAAGAATGGAATGATCAATGGTATCAAATGCTGCACTAAGGTCAAGCAACACAAGTAGCGAGACACAGCCCTGATCAGACGCCAACAGTAGGTCGTTTACTACTTTAACCAGTGCTGTCTCTGTGCTATGATGAGGTCTAAATCCTGACTGATACATTTCATGGATGTTATTCCTATGTAAATATGAGCATAACTGCTGTGCTACAGCTTTTTCAAGGATCTTGGAGATAAAGGGGAGGTTTGATATTGGCCGATAATTGGACAGCTGACCGGGATCAAGGTCAGGTTTTTTAATCAGGGGTTTGATAACTGCTAGTTTAAAGGATTTGGGTACATAGCCAATCATAAGAGAAGAATTTATTATTTTTAGAAGCGGTTCAATTACTCCAGGCATTATCTGTTTGAATAGATGTGTCGGTAAGGGATCTAGTACGCAAGTTGAGGCTTTTGATGTAGAGATTAATGAAAGTAATTCAGTTTCTTTTAGGGGAGTAAAACATTCTAACTGATGATCTGAAACAGTGATATTGTTAACTACAAGGTCACTTTCATTGTCTAACCTTAAATTAGTAGTTTGAATTTTTTGTCGGATATTCTCAATTTTGTCATTAAAAAAATTCATGAAGTCGTTGCTACTACATACTGCAGGTGTGCATGTGTTGATAGTGGACTTATTCCTGGTTAATTTTGCTACAGTATTAAATAGGAATCTAGGATTATTTTTGTTATCTTCTATTAGGGAGGAGAAATATGTTGATCTCGCAGCACTAAGAGCTTTTCTATACTTCAGGAAGCTCTCCTTCCAAGCTAATTTGAACACTACCAATTTTGTTTGACGCCATTTACGTTCCAATTTTCGAGTGGTCTGTTTTAATGTGCGAGTGTCATCATTATACCAGGGTGCTAATTTTTTGTCTCTGACCATTTTCCTTTTTAGAGGAGCTACGTTATCTAAAGTATGGCGGAATGTTGACTCTAAGCATTCAGTTGCCTGATCAAGTTCTGCAGGGGCTGACAGTGACCCAATCAAAGTTGACAGCTCTGGGAGATCATTTATAAAGCTCTGTGCAGTAGTTGACGTGAAAGTACGTTTAATACAGTAGCGTGGTGAGGTGCATATATTATTACTCAGACATATTTTGAATGAGATGAGACAATGATCTGAGATAACTTCAGACTGTGGAAGTATGACTATATTGTCTACGTTTAATCTGAATGTTAGTATTAGATCAAGGGTGTGACCACCATTATGGGTCGGTCCTATGACATTCTGCTTAATCCCGACTGAATCTAAGATGGACACAAACGCTGTTTTTAAAGGGTCTTCTGGGTTATCGAAGTGAATATTAAAATCTCCGACAACTAAAGCTTTGTCTAAGGAAATAACCAGATCTGAGATAAAATCTGCAAATTCAGAAAGAAACTCAGAATATGGCCCCGGGGGCCTGTAAATAATAAGCAATGGAATTAACTGGGTAGACTTATTTTTCGAGGCTACATACATTATATGAGTATGAAGAACTTCAAATGTATTAAATTTATAACCAGGTTTTTGTGTTACACCTAGATAATCGTTATAAATAACCGCGACGCCTCCTCCTCTGCCAGTTAGACGAGGCTGGTGTATATAACTGTATCCAGGAGGACTCGCTTCATTTAATGCTATATATTCATTTGGCTTAATCCATGTTTCTGTTAAACACAGTAGATTAAACTCCTGATCAGTAATGAGTTCATTAACCATTAGCGCTTTAGATGTAAGAAATCTAATATTTAATAGCCCCACTTTTAGATCAAAGGTGCTGGCAGCAGCTGTACAGTCAGTATGATCTAATTTTATATTGATTAGGTTACTAGAACAAACTCTCTGAAAATTTCTACCTTTTTGTTGAGCTCGGGGAACAGACACAGTCTCGATGTAGTGGGCCCTGAGTGACGACTCTGTGCAGCTAGCAGACAGTCGGTTTAGCCTGTTCGTCTGCTCCCTGGCCTTGGCTCTGGATTGTCAAATTAACTAGGCCTGTTCTGAGACTATGACCTATGCTGCAGGAAATGAGAGCAGCACCTTCCCGAGTGGGATGGATACCGTCCCGCCCTAACAGGCCAGCAGTGCCCTCAAAATTAGCCCAATTATCTATAAAGCCCACACTGTTTTCAGAGCACCACCTGGACAGCCAGCAGTTCAGCGACCATAACCTGCTGTAAGCTACATCGCCACGCCGCATTGGGATGGGGCCAGAGCATACTACAGCATCGGACATCGCCTTCGCTAATTTAAACACCTCTACAAAGTTACTCTTAGTAACCTCAGACTGACAAAGGCGTATATCATTAGCTCCTGCATGGATAACTATCTTTGAGAACCTGTGCTTGCCTAGGACCCTAAGATTACCTGCTATGTCCGGCGCCCTGGCTCCCGGTATACACCTGACTAAAGCTGCTGGTGCCCCTAAAGGCTGAGCTAATTTCACGTGCCGTATGATAGAGTCCCCTATAACCAGAGCTCTTTCAGGTTTCTCAGTGGGTGCATCACTAAGGAGAGCATGTTCGACACGTGACGCGGAGAGGAGTGGTGCTCCCGTGGGCGAGCCTCAGCGGTAGCTTTGGCTCTACGCTTATGCCGCCGAGCCATCACCCATTCGCCCCGCTGTAAGGGCTCTAATGCCGGAGTTGGGGGATTGCTAACTCCACCTAGGGCGTCCAGACTTTCCCTAACAGAAACTACACTGTTCTCACGCTCACTAACCTGCTCTAAAGCCTGGACACGCGCTTCTAGCACTGCAATCTTCTCCGTCAGAGAGCTAACTAATCTGCACTTATCACAAGTAAAGCTAATAGAGCTATCGCTAGTGACGGAGGAAGAATGACTAAACATCCTGCACTCAGCACACTGAACAGGCTGAAGGTGTGCCATGATGAAAAGATTCACGTACCTTAAATGAAGATCTGTTGATATTAAAGCAGATCAGATGGCCTCCGCTTGTGGACTTTACACAGGAGGAGAGAAAAAGAAAGGATACCACTATTCTTGACACAAAAGGGATTAAAACTAAAGAAATTGTTAAAAATCTTGGTGTTTTCATTGACAGCGAGCTAAACTTTGACAGTCACATGAAAGCAATCACTAAAACGGCATTTTATCACCTAAAAAACATTTCCAAACTAAGAGGACTTATGTCAAAAAATGATCTGGAAAAACTAATACATGCCTTCATCTCTAGTAGGGTTGATTACTGCAATGGCCTTTTCACAGGCCTGCCAAAAAAGACCATCAAACGACTTCATCTGGTTCAAAGTGCAGCGGCTAGGGTTCTCACACGAACAAAAAGAACAGAGCACATTACTCCAATTCTAAGGTCCCTTCACTGGCTTCCAGTAAGCTACAGAATTGACTTTAAAGTATTGCTGCTGGTATACAAATCTCTAAATGGTACAGGGCCCAATTACCTCTCTGATATGTTGCAGCGGCCTAACCCAATCAGATCTACCAGATCAAAACAGAAACATTTACTATTAAAACCAGTTGTTAAAACAAAGTATGGTGAAGCAGCTTTTAGCTACTATGCAGTACAGCTATGGAACCAACTGCCAGAGGACATTAAAAATGCTCCTGCTGTTGGCAGCTTCAAATCTAGGTTAAAGACCAAGCTGTTTTCAGATGCTTTCTGTTAAATAATTAATATTGTCTTCTTTACATTTTTTATAATCTTTACTTTCTCTGCATGTTTTAAATTTACTTTAACTTTATTCTATTTTATTCTTTATTCTATTCTGCTGGTTTCTTTTTTCTCCTCCTATTTGAACTACTACTTCATTTTATTATTTTATTTCTATTGTTTAATTCTTATTATTTTCTTTTAATTCTTTTAATTGTTTTAGAATAAAAATAAAATTATTTTATGTAATTTTATTTCTCTATTGTTTACTGTTTTTACTTCTGTAAAGCACATTGAACTGCCATTGTGTATGAAATGTGCTATATAAATAAACTTGCCTTGCCTTGTGGCTACGCTATTCTGTTTGTTTATGACGATGTTTTGATTATTGCATTTTTTTAATTTTTATTTGGTTTTATATCTTCTTTACTGTTCAGGAATAAAGCAATCAATCAGAATCACAATCAGAACATGCAAACTCCACACAGAAAGGCCCTCGTCGGCCACTGGGCTCGAACCCAGGACCTTCTTGCTGTGAGGCAACAGTGCTAATCACTACACCACTGTGCCGCTGGCACCACAACATATATAATGCCAATAGTAAATGGTGCCTACTTTAAAGACTCTAAAATATTAAACATATTATTATTATTATTATTATTATTATTATTATTATTATATATTTTTTTTATATTACACAAACTGTATCCAGTACCAGTCAAAAGTTTGGACACACCTACTTAGTTTTTCTGTATTTTGACTATTTTCTACAATGTAGGACAATACAGAAAACATCAAAACTATGAAATAACATGTGGAACATATATGGAATTATATGCTAAAAAAAAGTTTAAAAATGTTAAATATTTTAGATTCTTCAAAGTAGCCAAGGTTTACCTTAATGACAGCTTTGCACACTATTGGCATTATCTTAACCAGCTTTATGAGGTACAGTAGTCACCCAGAATGCTTTTCAATTAACAGATGTGCCTTGTCAAAAGTTTGCAGTATAACTGCACACATGCAACATATTCTTATTTTTTTTTATTTAACATATTAAACATGTTATATTCAAACTTTACACAGATTTTGCACTTCACAAACTAAGAATAATATAATTGGTTCATAAGATGGAAATATTTCCCCTGACAGCATATAAGTTATTGCACTGCACTATAATACTTAGTTATGCTAGATAATTAGCATTCTAGCTAGCTTGCTTAGTAAGCAATAAGCTGATATGACTTAGTTCAAATAATGACATAGTTCAAATAAAATAGATCATACAGCTCTGGAAGCACACTAACTGTACCTATTGTACTTTGGCTGAAAAATCCACTCACTTTGTGAGGTGCCTATTGACAGGAACTCAAAAAGGGACTGTTAAAACAGTAAACACAGTAGCAGGCACAATAAACGACTTGAAAGCTCTGCCTGAACTTGTAATAAACTATTTAAAGCAAGGGTAGGTAATTTTTGGAGAAACCAGTAAGAGTAAGCTAGATTTGTGGACAGTATGTACAAAGGTAGGCAGATACTTAGGCAGGTAGGCCATCCAATAATTTCATTCAGAACCGGACTCTATTTACAGCCCTGTGACTGCCATAAATGATGGATTTTTCTTCTTTGCATAGTCAGAGCATTTCATTTATTCATTGCTGTCAGGATGTAAAGAGAATTTCAAGAAATATAATAAAAGATGCTCCTAAAAATTACCTACCTCGTTTTAATTTTAAAGATTAACTCAAAATGCCAGTCAAATGTTTGTTTACAGTTTGTAAGAAATATTGTAGTGCATTTCAGATAACCATTAGCAAATAAATGGGTTGATGACATACAATGATTTTTTTGTATATATCCATTTTTTGAGACACTTTTTAAATTTTCTAATAATATGAGTATGAGGTACAGACATTCAATATTTGCAAACCTGAGAAGTCTTGAATCAAGCTTTTAAAAATGTTTATGGGCAATTCCATGTAAATGTCAACCTCACCATGCAAAAATAAAGCAACATGTAATACATCAAAACCACTCCCAGAGATCTCACCTAGGCCTGTATTTTACAGATATGAATAAGTTGAACCAATTTGTAACCAACCTAATATGTCACTGTCAGTCTTTCTTTCTTATAATGTAAACCCCAAGCTAAAATCAACTTTGATCATGTACAATTCTATATTATTGCCACAAGCCACAGAAATGTATGCTAAAATCCACAAAACAGCAAAACAATAGCCATCCTAAATATGATTTAAGAACTTTGATAGTTTTAGCTGATATTTAGAGAGTTTTTCAAAGGGTTATGGTGGTTAAATTGCTGATTTTCTAAACATATGCCATGTCTATTTCAGACGCGTCACATCCATAACGGAATTTCGTCACATCCATAACGCTGACTTTTCCTTCTGAAACTCTGCATGAAATACAAAATATTTTAAACAAATATTTTTTAATATTCACCTTGGACCCGTCTATCAAATGGATATCTCCATTTCGACATTAGGTTTACAATTTCACAGAGTTTGATAAAAATGTACAGTCACCCAAGAAAAGTGATACTTTTTCTGTCACATCCATAACGCATCTTTTATTGGCATTTTCTGGCATGCCCTAGATGTACTATGGGAATTGTTCTTGTTCTATCACTTCTCCAGTATGGTACAGCCTTAAAATATGCAACACCTGTTTAAATACTGGGAGACAATAAAACATGCACTGGGTCATTTGTTGCCATTTTGAGTTCAAGTGTCACGTCCATAACGCTGGAATTGCTCTTATACAAAAATAGACCGGATTTTCAGTGCCAAGATAACTGCAGACCACATCTATTTACAACAAATGTATACATTCTTATAAAATTACATTATGAGTAAAAACATACAAGCAACTATCCTTTGTGCAGCAAAATTATCCATATAAATCTATCCAAGGTCATACATTATTTAAAACTTAATCAAATACTAAACAAATAGATTAATTATGTTTTCCATAAAGCTTTGCTTTAAATAATAAACTTTATGCAGGGGAAGCCATGGCCTGATGGTTAGAGAAGCAGCTTTGGGACCAAAAGGTTTGAGTCCCTGGACCAGCAGGAATGGCTGACGTGTCCTTGAGCAAGGCCCCAGTGTAATGTCAGTATTGGGTAACTGTGCAGCGGGAGCGCAATTAAAAGTTGGCTGTGGGCAGTGAGGAGTCAGGTAGAACTGGCAGGCCATGTGATGAGTTTCACCTGTATCTGATTACTAGCAGCTTTTTTGTGTCTCTTGTGTTCTTTCAGAGACTAGAGAGAAAGAGCTGAGCAACTCAGTGCTGTGTGTGTGTGTGTGTGTGCGCCTAAAGCACAGAGAGTAAAATATTAACCCCATTTCCAGGAAAGTTGGGATATTTTCCAAAATGCACAATCATTAAATAAATGAATGAATAAAAAAAAAAATCTGTCATTTTTTTAAAATGACACTCTCACAGATTTTGGCACAAAGCAATGAGCCACAACCGATCCTTTCTCGCAAAGACTGAGCCTTTAGTGCATGCTCCTTTTATACCCAATCATGTTACCAGTTAACCTGCTTATTGTGGAATCTTCCAGTATGATGTGACTTGAATATCCTATAAACTTTTCAGCCTTATTTTGTCTCTGTCCCAACTTTTTTTGAGTGTTGCAGGCATCAAATTCTAACTTTATATTTACAAAATACAATTAAGTTGGTCAGTAAAACTATTGAAAACCGTTTCCTTTTGTCAGTTAAATAAAGGTTCACGTGAATTAACATCAGTTTTTTTAATTGCTTTTCTTTAAATATTTTTTTGAAAATATCCCAACTTTTCTGGAAATGGGGTTAATAAAAAAAAAAAAAATCACTGAAAAGTGAACTTTACACTCAATATAAAATACACCTTGAGTTATCAAGCCTGTCTCCCACTTCCTCATTTCCCAAGAGCCACAAGAGTGTTACAGTAATAATGTCTGTTCTTTTGTTCACATACTGTAGATTAGTTACACCAATATATTAAACAGTATAGAAGTTAATCATTTTAAATGTAAATAAATAAATGCTCACCTATTAAGGATTAATGGTTACAGGGATGAGAATGGGACATTTTAAAAAAAAACTCTGAAATGCCTGGCCGGTCTAGGGGGCATTTGCCCAGTCCCCGTTTCATTCATGCATACATGTTTTCAAATTCAATGATGGTTTAAAACATTTATAAACTTTAAGATTATATATATAGGACGGCGGTGGAGCAGACAGAGAGCCGGAAAACTTCTTCCTCCAAAAATATATTTTTTTATTTTTTCTATTTTCAAAACTTTTCTTAAAATAGTGCAAATATTTACAGTGCGCCAAAGGTTCAAATTGCCAAAAAGAAAACTATACAAACAAAATAAGAAAACATAAAAATAAAGAGGCTTCAAGGCCTCGTGCCGACCCCCCCGAAATTTTCTCAACAGATTTACACGTTTCACAAAAATGACATTTTCAGTGGGAAAAACTTGGAATTCTGCAGATCCGTGGAAAATTCTCATCCCTGTGGTTATGATAATGACAATAATAATAGTGATAGTAGCCATGATCTGTGACAGGCAACCTATTGCCGTGTGTGTGTGTTTTGATAATGTTGAAAGGTCATACAACTACTGGAGAGTGTTGACGCAAAGTCTGCAGATCTGTGAAGGTCTCAAAAGTACAAGAAGCAAGGACATCTTCGTGTGATTTTTGATTAGACAGCTCTTCAGCAGGAGTACATAGGGTTTTAATTCTCTGGAAATATATATGTTTTCATTCATTCGAAGTTTTATAAACATCAAATATACCAAGATATATTTTATAAACACATTAAAGTGAGAATTCTGAAAATCATGAATTGGTCATTGTGAATGTCCAGGTAGCTGCTTATTCTTCTTTAGTTTTTTTTAAGACAATCAATTTAAGATAGTGAATCAAACAAAATGAATTTGACATTAAATATTAATTTATATATAAGAATTACTTTATCAGTAGAAATGTAGTCAAATTTTTTTCAAGAACAAATTGCTCTACTGAAGTCAAAGCAGCCCCCTGTTTTGAGAAAGAGTGGCTGTGTTTCATTCTTAGTTTCATTTTAATTTTTCACTCTATACTGTTAGAGATTTACCTGACTTATTGATCCAGGGGTCTTGCAAATTGCAAAGACCATCCATAAAGGGACCATCATTGTGGACGAGAGTGTGAAGAAGACTCCGAGAGCATAACCCCACCAGGGGTACTCATAGTTACTCAACTTCAGAGGACTGCTCTTAACCAAAGAGAAGACCAATGTCCCCTGCGGGAAAAGATAAAGAGATGGCACATGGGGGTTAGTGATGAGGATAAGGAAGATGGATATTGGGTTAAAACAGGCAGCCTTTGTCTCACAAAACCTAGGTTCAAGGTTCTACAGTAGGTGAAACTCTCATCTGTCTTGTCCAGAAAGACAGGCGCTGGTGACAGGTGTCACAAACAGATTTACTAAGACATACTGACTAAGAGATGGCTGGATCACAGGCAAGATAACTATGCACTGATTTCATGCATTACATGATGCTGCAGTTGTGTGTGTGTGTGTGTGTATGTGTGTGTGTGTGTGTACAGTGTCTTGCAAAAGTATTCATCCCCCTTGGTGTTTGTCCTGTTTTGTCGCATTATAAGCTGGAATTAAAATGGATCATTGGGGGGTTAGCACAATTTGATTTACACAACAGGCCTACTGCCTTAAAGGTGCAAATTGTTTTTTATTGTAACAAAAAAAAATTAAGATGAAAGAACAGAAATCTGGAGTGTGCATATGTATCACCCTCTTTCATATGAAACCCCTAAATAAGAGCTGGTTCAACCAATTGACTTCATAAATGACATAATTAATTGATTAAGATCCACCTGTGTGCAATCAAAGTGTCCCATGATCTGTCACATGATGTCTGTATAAATGAGCCTGTTCTGGAAGGACCCTGACTCTGCAACACTACTAAGCAAGCAACATAAAAACCAAGGAGCACTCCATATAGGTAAAGTTGTGGAAAAGTATTTAGGGGTTTCATATGAAAGAGGGTGATATACACACTCCAGATTTCTGTTCTTTCATCTTAATTTTTTTTTGTGTTACAATAAAAAATAATTTGCACCTTTAAGGCAGTAGGCCTGTTGTGTAAATCAAATTATGCTAACCCCCCAATGATCCATTTTAATTCCAGCTTATAATGCGACAAAACAGGACAAACACCAAGGGGGATGAATACTTTTGCAAGACACTGTATGCACACACACACACACACACACACACACACACACAACTGCAGCATCATGTAATGCATGAAATCAGTGCATAGTTATCTTGCCTGTGATCCAGCCATCTCTTAGTCAGTATGTCTTAGTAAACACAAAAAAAATTAAGATGAAAGAACAGAAATCTGGAGTGTGCATATGTATCACCCTCTTTCATATGAAACCCCTAAATAAGAGCTGGCTCAACCAATTGACTTCATAAGTGACATAATTAATTGATTAAGATCCACCTGTGTGCAATCAAAGTGTCCCATGATCTGTCACATGATGTCTGTATAAATGAGCCTGTTCTGGAAGGACCCTGACTCTGCACCACTACTAAGCAAGCAACATAAAAAACAAGGAGCACTCCATATAGGTAAAGTTGTGGAGAAGTATAGACCCCTTCGCATGTTTGTAAACAAACCGACCGTTGCCAGGATGTGCGCGCAGCCTGGACTCAGAAACAATGGCGCTGCCCATAGACCGGCATTATGAGCTGTCAGATTATGCCAAACAATTGTTGTTACAAGATCGAGAATGCTACATAAATAAGTTAACTCTAACAAGTGGACATCACCTACCGGATCCGTATTTAATTAAAGAGTGGACAGATGATGTTAGTAAGTTCCCTGGTATACAATGGCCAGATATATACTCGTACCTTATTGACAAGACTTCAGTGTACACCCACGAAGAACTTCGTGCCTACAAATCTTTAGACGCATATGATTATGTTATGTGCGGGCATGTACAACTTGATTAACAATGGGACATTCATATTCATTTTGTTTTAATCAAATTATGCCAGTGATGTGATGGCAATGTGGCTTTAGCTACAACAGCAAATACCAACACTAAACAGCAATTTGCAGGAGGTAATGGCATGAAAGGAATTATAGTGTAAAGAGTGCAGCTAAGAGAACTCAGAGCTGCGTAAAAAGCGAGAGGCAGAGACCAGAAATGAAACTGAAAGGGGCGGGAGCTAGGTTAGAGCAGTCAACGTAAGTTGGCATTTAGAGTGAGGGCACACAATTTTACCTTTCCATCCTTGCTTTAAAATTGTGATTTTCGGCATACACAAATAATGATGGCACAAAATCTGGACTGCTTGAGTCAAGCGAGACCTCTCCTACAAACAAAATTGCATGCAAAGCTAAGTTAACATGCTAACAATATTCATTACATTGTGTAACTATGACCCAGCTAATCAGACAAAAGTTACCAAAGTATTTTGCTACATCAGTAAACGAAGACTAGAAAGAATAAAAAAGAAAGATTTAATAAATAGCCTGATCTTACCTGTGATGAAGTGGGCGCTGCAAACCCGCGCATTTTTGATAGTGCTTTCATCCCAGTCTACACATTTGATGGCTTGTAGCCATAGACTTCGGCGATTTTTTTGGAATGGGTGAGATCCTGCTGGAATTCTGTACATTTTAACCCCATCACTGCTACGATTCTGACACCCGACAACACAACAACTAGGCATCGCTGAGTCTTTTTTGGGTCCAGGCTGCGCGCGCAATTTCCGCTTACATATGAATGACGTTTACTGTGAAGGGGTCTATAGATCAGTGTTGGGTGATAAAAATATCCCAAACTTTGAATATCCTAGAGATCACCATTAAATCCATTATAGCAAAATGGAAAGTATATGGCACCACTATAAACCTGACAAGGGAAGGTTGCCCACCAAAACTCACAAACCAAGCAAGGAGGGCATTAATCAGAGATGCAACAAAGAGACCAAAGATAACACTGAAGGAGCTGCAAAGATCCACAGTGGAGATGAGAGTATCTGTCCATAGGAACACTTTAAGCCATACACTCCACAGAGTGGGGCTTTATGGAAGAGTGGCCAGAAAAAAGCCATTGCTTAAAGGAAAAAACACGTTTGTAGTTTACCCAACAGCATGTGGCAGACTCCCCAAACACATGGAGGAAGATTCTCTGGTCAAATGAGACTAAAATTGATCTTTTTGGCCATCATGGGAAACGCCATGTGTGGCGCAAACACAACAACCTGAGAACACCATTCCTACAGTGAAGCATGATGGTGGCAGCATCATGCTGTGGGGATATTTTTCATCTGCAGGAACAGGAATGCTGGTCAGGACTGAAGGAAAGATGGATGGCACTGAATACAGGGCAATTCTGGAGGAAAACCTGTTTGAGTTGGCCAGAGGTTTGAGACTGGGATGAAGGTTCACATTTCAGCAGAACAATGACCCTAAACATACTGCTAAAGCTACACTGGAGTGGTTTAAAGGGAAACATTTAAATGTCTTGGAATGACCTAATCAAAGCCTTGACTGCAATCCATTTGAGAATCTGTGGTATAACTTGAAGATTGCTGTACACCAACACAACCCATCTAACTTGAAGGAGTTGGAGCAGTTTTGCCTTGAGGAATGGGCAAAATTCCCAGTGGCTAGATGTGCTAAGCTAATAAAGACATATCCCAAGAGACGAGCAGCTATAATTGCAGCAAAAGGTGGTTCTGCAAAGTACTGATTTTGGGTGGTGAATACCTATGCACACTCCAGATTTCTGTTTTTTCATCTTAATTATTGTTTGTTACAAGAGAAGAAAAAGCAAAAACAAATTGCACCTTTGAAGTGGGATGCATGTTGCATAAATCAAATGGTGCTAACCCCCCAAAAATCCATTTTAATTCGTTTGTAATGCGACAAAACAGGACGAACACCAAGGGGGATAAATACAAGACGCTGTGTGTGTAATATGTATGTGTGTGTGTGTGTGTGTGTGTGTGTGTGTGTGTGTGTGTAAACAGGGCTGCCAACTTTTCAAAATTCCTTGGAGTGAGATTTTTTTTTTTGGGGGGGTTGACGGCAAAATGTTTCCACACACCATGCAGTAAGTGGGAATTTTGTATTCAGTTTGATATTCACTTGTCCCCCTGCATTCTGGTGTTTTGTTTGTGGGTCGTCCAGCTGGAGATGGCCAATGAGGGGGGGGGGGGGTTGAGATTTTGGATTTAGTAGATGTTCCTGCATTCTGGTGGATTTTTGGAGTGGCCTGCTGTGCCATACCTACATTCTTACACACCCTGACTTGCCAGGCCTTCAGCTTGTGGCCAACAAAAGCACCAAGTTTTGGCTTAAAAGCCCCCGCACTAGAAAACTACAGATGACTGCCAATGTTCCTGTACCCCTATAGACCTGTGTTTCAGATTTAAAGGCAAGTTCATGTTTGAAAATATTTCATCAGCTAAGCCTAAACACCTTCTGAATTGAAACTAAATGTTAAGTTTTTAATAACTGTTGCAAAAATAAGATTGTCCCTCACTGGCTATTCATTATGCATTTAAGGGCTTTCCCCACCAGTGGGTTCAGCAGAAGATTGGCATGGGGAAAAATATCAACAGCAAAAGAACAAATAAAATGCTTAACCTCCTAAGGCCCAAGCTGTTTTTTTTACATGCATTTTTTATTTCTCTTTGCTACTTGGGCTTATTAGAACCTGATTAGAATAAAAACTAAGCATCATCTTTTGATAAGATGTACTTTTAGAGAAAAAGTATGTCCACATATGTGGATTCTTGTTCCGAATTTCTAAAAAGTGCTGTCCACGCATGTGACCGCTAGGCCCTAGGAGGTTAAACAGTAAGCAAAATGTGCATGGGCTACAAGAAACATTAAAATGATTAAGTTTGAACAGTATTGAAACACAAAAAGCTGAATCTTGGCCATAGGTGGGAATGTGCACACAAAGTTGGGCTTAAAAATTTTGGTCATACTTAAATAAGCTATATTAATATATTTCTTATTAATTTATTTCTTATCTATGTTTCTTATTAGTAATAGAGCATTCGTCAGGGCCTGTTATCTGACAAATATTCTCTACCTGTCTTGCCCTCTTTGAAACCCTGTCTCCTGAGTATATTGTTCTCTGTCTTTTTTTTTAATTATTCACAAGTTCAAGTTCTTTGATATTACAGGTGACCATGCTTTATTTACTTTAACTGAGCAATTACATACATCATAAATAATTAAAAATAAATACCCTGTAAATAAACAATAAGTATGGTGGCTAATGGCTCTTCTTGCATTTGTAATATTATCTCTTACTTGCTTTATTTTACAACATTTCCAGTATGGCTTCAAATAAAGTCATAAAGTATGATAACATACAGTAAACAAACTAAAAATGTGCCTTAATAAACGTGTGCTAAGGAGGTGCTCTCCCGTGCTGCTTGTTGGGGAAGATAGAGGCTGTGGCATGGCAGTAGGCCTATAATGATTTAGCATGCCTAGTACACAGCTCTCGATATGGCATTAAATATTCTCACAACACTTATAGGCTAAAACGATTAAGAAACTTTATATAAGTTCATAATTACGCCAGTAACACCACACATTGGCGTGCATATGTACAAACCTGTCTGAGACACCTGTCTTCAACTCGGATACCTTCTTCTCTCTCCTCTTCCTCTAAATTGACGGTAGGCAATTATCCAACTTCCGGCGAGTGCAGCATCATTAGATGCGCCACCTACCATAGGGGAGTGTGTACAGAAGGGAACACCTCTCTGCCTGTTTAGCCATGCGTAAGGCGTACCGTAATTGATCAATCGCAAGTGGTTGGCGCGACGCAATGGGTAGCCTAGATCAGATAGATAAACTAGATTTTTTTCTAGCGTGAGAAATCGGAAGTATGGCGTGAGCGTGTGAAGACAATCAAATGCGTGTGTCTCATGCTCATTGCGTGAGAGTTGGCAGCCCAGGTGTAAATCCAGCAGACGCAGAAGTGCTATGCGACTACGGTTTGCTCTGGAGGCCTGCTCAATCATCGACCCCCACTCCTTCATCCAGCCCACAGTGGAAGCGCCACAGGCGGAACATGCGGAAGCAGAAGAGGGGCAAGCACAGAAGCATCTGGGCTAGGCTAGTGGCTAGCCTTCACCGGCCGGCTATCCCTACCATCACTCTGGCCAACGTACGCTCGCTGGACAACAAGCTGGATTATGTCCGCCTGCTCCGCTCATCTTTTAAGTCTGTGAGTGAGTGTTGTGTCCTCGTGTTTGTGGAAACATGGCTTAACGACAGCGTCCCGGACTGTGCCATTCAGCTAGCCCGGCTAACATGCTACCGGTCAGACAGAGCACTAGTTGGGGGGGGGGGAAGACTCGCGGCTGTGGACTCTGTGTTTACATAAGTGATGCCTGGTGCTGCGATGCTGTTGTGGTCTACAAACACTGCTCACCACTGGTGGAGTTTATAATTATTAAGTGCCGGCCATTCTACCTGCCAAGGAAATTTACAGCCATATTGCTGGTAGCAATATACATCCCTCCCGGCTCCAATAACAACAGGAGTGAAGCACTGAATGAACTCTATCAGCACATCAGTGGGCAGCAGACAGCCCACCCAGATGTTTTCCTCATCCTGGCTGGGGATTTCAACCATGCAAACCCCAAGAGCGTGTTTCCAAAACTCTATGGACATATCAACTTTCCCACACATGGAAACAATACTCTGGACAATGTTTACACCATGCATAAAGATGCTTACAAAGCCCTATCCCTCCCCCACCTTGGGGTCTCAGATCACTCCACTGTTATGCTAATGCCAGCATACAGGCCGCTGGTTAAAGTCACCAAACCAGCTACAAAGCAGATACGTGTGTGGCCAGAGGGGTCCTCAGAGGCACTCCAGGACTGTTTTTCCACCACTGACTGGAGCATGTTCAGACAGGCGGCCACCTACAACAATATCACAGATCTACAGGAGTACACGAAGACCGTCACTGCCTACATGAGGAAGTGCATGGATGACATTACGGTCACCAGAACCATCTCCATTCGGGCCAATCAGAAGCCATGGCTGACAGGGGAAGTCCACAGGCTCCTGTGGGCTCGGAACGCTGCCTTCAGAGCTGGGTACGAGGTGGGCCTGAGGACAGCTAGGGCCAACCTGTCACGAGGCATCAGGGTGGCCAAGAGACAGTATTCCAGGTACATTGCTGACTATTTCAATGACAGCAGAGACACCAGGAACCTGTGGCAGGGGATTCAGACCATCACAGACTCGCCGCAGACCTGTGACAACTCCATGTCTCTGCTGAATGAGTTGAACGACTTTTTCGCTCGCTTTGAGGCAGACAACAGCACCATGGCACAGAAGACCCCACCACCTCCCGGAGACCAGGTGTTGACGCTGTCCCCTGACAACGTGAGGAGAGCTCTCAGGATGACAAATGCACGAAAAGCCCCGGGTCCTGATAACATTCCTGGTCATGTCCTGAGAGACTGTGCTGAGGAGCTCACAGATGTCTTTACAGACATCTTCAACATCTTGTTGAGCCAGGCTGTTGTCCCCATGTGCCTCAAAGCCACCACCATCATCCCGGTCCCGAAGAAGCCGTCTCCCTCCTGCTTCAATGACTACCACCCTGTCACACTCACTCCCATCCTCATGAAGTGCTTCGAGCGGCTAGTCATGCGGCATATCAAGTCTGCCCTCCCCCCCGCCCTGGACCCTTTCCAGTTTGAATATCAGTCCAACTGTTTGACCGATGACGCCATCTCCACTGCCCTCCACTCAGCTCTCACCCACCTGGAGACAAAAGACTCGTATGTCAGAATGCTGTTCATAGACTTTAGCTCAGCATTCAACACAATCATTCCTCAGCAGCTCATTCATAAACTGGACCAGCTGGGACTCAACACCTCCCTGTGCAACTGGCTGCTGGACTTCCTGACAGGGAGACCACAGACTGTACGGGTTGGCAGCAACTCCTCCAGCACCATCACATTGAACACGGGGGCCCCCCAAGGATGTGTGCTGAGCCCCCTCCTCTTCACTCTGCTGACCCACGACTGCACACCAACATCCAACTCTAATCTCTTCATTAAGTTTGCGGATGACATGACTGTGGTGGGTCTCATCAACAATGGCGATGAGACAATTTACAAGAGTGACGTGAGCCGCTTAACCATGTGGTGCAAGGACAACAATCTCCGTCTGAACGTGGAGAAGACGAAGGAGATTGTTGTGGACTTCAGAAGAGCGCACACCCAGCATGCTCACTATCTATCGATGCTGCTACAGTGGAGAGGGTGAGCAGCACCAAGTTTCTGGGTGTGCACATCTCTGAAGACCTGTCCTGGAGCAACACCACCACATCACTGGCCAAAAAAGCCCAACAGCGTCTGTACTTCCTCCGCAAACTGAGGAGAGCAAGAGTCCCAGCCCCCATCATGCACACATTCTACAGAGGCACCATCGAGAACATCCTGACCAGCTGCATCACCGTGTGGTACGGCACCTGCACCGTGTCCTGCTGAAAGATTCTGCAGCGCATCATGAGAGCAGCTGAGAGGATCATTGGTGTCTCTCTCCCTTCTCTAATGGATATTTATAACTCCCGCCTCACCCGCAAAGCCATCAGATTGCAGGTGACCCCACCCACCCATCTCACAGCCTCTTCAGTCTGCTGCCGTCGGGGAGGAGACTGCAGAGTCTCCGGGCCAAAACCAGCAGGCTCAAGAACAGTTTCTTTCACCAGGTGGTCAGGAGGCTCAACTCCCTCCCTGTTCTGCCCCTCCTCCCCCCTCTGCCCCCTGCCACAGATTCTGCTCGCACACCCCCCTGCCCCCCTTCAGCATCTGACATGTCACCCTCACAGTCCCCCCCCAACACACACACACACACACACACACACACACACACACACACACACACACACACACATACTCTCAACGTTCATTAACACACTGAACTCAGAGACTGCACATTTCACTTTACCTCGCTCATTCACTATTCCGCACTACCTCACCTTAACAGCCATTAGTTTATTGTTTATACTGCTTATTTCATGTTTACCTGCTATACCTCAAGTGCCCTTGACTGTTTATTTGCACCAATTTACGTGTGTGTGTGTGTTTAGTCTATGTCTAGTTCTTATCTAGAGTGTTTATACTGTTTATATCGTTTGTTTATGAGTGTTTAGTCGATGTCTGGTTCTTATCTAGAGTGTTTATACTGTTTATATTGTTTGAGTGTTTAGTCTTTCTAGTTCTCATCTAGTGTTTTTACTGTTTATATTGTCTATTTGAGTGTTTAGTCTATGTCTAGTTCTTATCTAGAGTGTTTATACTGTTTATACTGTTTGTTTTTTCAATTATTCTATTTTTATTTATTGCATTGCCTGTTTGCATCGTGGGTCAGAGAGGACTGAAATTTCATCTGTGCTGTATGTCGAGCATGTAGGGGAGAGCGGGGTAAGATGAGCCAGGGGGTAAGATGAGCCACCCCCTGTTTCTAAGAAACAGTAAACAAATGTGACCATGTGACCACATTCAAAGGGGGCCGGGACCATTTACTTACACTTGTGGAGAGGAGCACCACATGTCAAACTAGGTGAGGGACATATTTATAAAAATGTGTTTTTGTGCTTTCTAAGTCAATTCCATGTTTGTCCACAGTGAAGATGATTTAGAGAAGACAAAAGTAGAATAATATTTAGACACATTAGGGTTAAGTTAGTGGCTTTCTAAGCTATGATATGAATGCTAATAAAAATAATTTTGATTAGCCTAATCCCCTTTATTAGCATTTTTCTACAAAATGGTGGCCATGGGGTAAGATGAGCCATTAGATGTGGGGCAAGTTGAGCCACTGGCTCAACTTACCCCATTGGTGGCTGAGCTTACCCAATATGGATGACACTTAAGTTTTCACATTTACTGGTCATATATGACAACAACATATATATATATATATATATATATATATATATATATATATATATATATATATGACATCAGATGAGGAAGACCAGTTGTTAGATGTGGGGGATTATGTTGTGGCAAAATACACGGGGAAGAAGAAAGTGCATTTCTTCATTGGCCAGATAATCAAATTGGATGTCTTCGAAATAGAGGCAAGATTTCTCAAAAGAAGCCGGTCATGCCATGGCTCTGCAAGAAAGCCAACCTTTGTCTTCAAAGAGAAAGATGAGGCTGTCCTGTCAAGACAGGATATTGTGAAAAAATTGCCCCGCCCCTTTACTGTTGGGGGGACAGCACAGAGGGAGAGGCAAATGGTGTTCCCTTGCCATTTGAACGCTTGGAACATTGAATAATGATGAAATGATTGAATGATTGATGGAATGATTGCTGCATGTTTTAGCAATGTTTTAACCTACTGAAAGAAATAAGATTCTTTTGGCACTGTTCTACTGTTTTAGTAATTTCTATAATATAGTATATCTCTCATTCCCTCTCTAACCATCCCTCTTTCTATCTATCTACGCATATCTCTCTCTCTATCCATCTATCTATCCCTCCCTATCCCATCTCGTTCTATCACCTCTCTCTTCATCTCCCCTTCTCTATGCAACGGCCCTATCCCCCACTTGATTGACTTGACTTGATTCATTGATTGCATTTCTAATAATAAAAGTTGTTTACTTTGTTAACCTAACATGTTTTGTGTTTGCTCAATTTACCCCACACAGTGGCTCATCTTACCCCGTGCATGGGGTAAGTTGAGCCAATTGACATTTTTTTTTCAAGAGGTAATATCACTCTAACCATAAGAGTTTATCAATTATGTTTTGCTCAGATAGTAACAGTACACTTTGAAATTTGGTATGGTGTGTAGACTGGAAGCAAAAATGGCTTTAACATGTAGTTATGATGAAAAATGTAAAAAGTGGCTCATCTTACCCCACTCTCCCCTATAGCATATTTGGGCAAGGTCAAGGGGAAGTGAACATCGATGGCAAAAATTCAAAATGGTCTTAGGCACTTTTGCTCATTCTAGATGTTTAGGTATTGGTCTGAACCTTCTGGAAGAAGTTGAATTTCTCTAATTGGATCACTACGAAAAAAATGAGAGCTGTTTGAATTGGGGTGTGTGTAAATATCTCGGAACTAATTTTTTCACATAAATATTGGCATTTTTGCTCCAAGTTTTTTCTTCAGTGTTTAATTCAAAATCTTATCCATTTAACTATTATTTGCATTGCCATGATCATAAAATTAGCATACAACCTTAGTTTTAGGGGTTGATCTGAAAAAAGGTGTTTTTGAATGGTCTGAATTTCACAATCTTGGGTAATCCTGATTGTTATTCCGTTACCAAAAAAAAAACATTTTTAAATTTTATTTTGCCTAATTTTTATTTTGAAAAAGTGAAACTTTTAAAAAGAAAGCTTCTTTGGACCTATAATCAGATTCTAAGATCAGTTGTTTGATTTTAAATTTTTTTGGTTGTTTGTTCAGTGGTCCAAATCAGTTACTCCGTTACCAGGTAACGGAGTAACTGATTAAGTCACGGAGTAACATCAGCTTTTAACTTACTAAATCAATGTTTTCAATGCATTTCTTTTCAGTTTTTCCCATTTTTATGTTATAGAAATGCAGATTAGCACAATATCAGTCTTAAAACATCACAGACATGCAGTAAGATGATATCTTTATTCACCCTGGGCACTCGACAACTTCACAATCTTTGACCCTCCATGGCTTCGTGGGCTTCTTCAGTTCAACTTAGAATTTTTATTCATGTCTTCTCTACTTGCATTGGTGGCTTCATGTAATATCAGGTATATAAACAGTATCAAAATAAACTGCCTAAGTGAAGACTCCAAGAGGGAACGTTAAAGATGGCTTTAACCAAAGCAGAAAAGCAGAGGCGGTACAGAGAACGTCAACGAGAAAGAGTCGGTGAAGAAGTGTTGAAACAGAAAGATGCTGAAAGAAAACGTTTGGCCCGAGCAAAAGATAAAGATGCTGATAATGAAAAGGCAAGAGATAGGATGCGGAAGTGGCGGGCTGCCAAAAAAGAAGAAAACAACAAAGCTAATGCATACAGTACACCCTCAAGTCTCAATCGTGCTGTCAAGTGTACGCTTAATACCCTTCCACAATCTCCACGCAAACGAAGGAAGGTTGTTACTAAACTGACCCAGCAATTTGAAGCAGAGTATTCTGCGGAACCAGAAGCTGCCGAACCAGAACAACTCCCACCACCACCACCGGCTAATAAGATTCCAGATGAAATACGAAATCACATACAGGAATTCTACCTTCGGTCAGACATCAGTTGGACGGCCCCAGGCAGGAAGGACAGCATAACGGTCGTTAGAGATGGCAAAAAAGTCAAAGAACAGCGCCACTACCTCTTAATGACAATTCAGGAAGCATTTGCTCTCTATAAAGAAGAAAATCCAAATGACTCTGTCAAACTGACGAGTTTCAAATCATTTCGGCCAGATGTGGTGCTGTTCAGAAGTGATATGCCGCACAATGTTTGCGTGTGCCAATATCATGAAAACGTGAATCTTATACTCCAAGGACTCGGTCGAATAAATACCATTCCTGACAATCACAAACTTCTCCTTCGTACATTGTGCTGTGACATTGACAATGAGAACTGTATTTTTGGGAAGTGCGAAACTTGTCAGCGGAAGATAAGCACCGACTCATTAGCAGAACTGGTTGATGATGATGAACTGTTGTCCGAGAATGCCAAATGGTTCAAGTGGATTCGTACTGATGAAGGGAAGATGGCCAAAGTGGAAGAAACAGGAACCGTAAATGATGCATTGCAGTTACTTGCCGATAAGCTCCCCGCCTTCAAGATTCACTGCTTCATCAAAAGCAAGCAGGCTGCTGAGTTCGTGCTGGCCTATTCGAACCCTCGCCCCAACCACGCCGTAATGCAGATTGACTTTAGTGAAAATGCTGCGATAATCGAGCAGGATGAGGTACAGAGTGCGCACTGGAGTCACATCCAGGTGACAATCTTCACTGCTGTCGCATGGATCATGGAAGATACCAAGTCGTACTGCATTACATCTGACACCCAGTCACACGATAAATACACTGCTGCCGTCTTCTTGAACACTTTGATTGACAACCTGCGGGCGGCAATGCCCGATGAACTTACAGATCTAGACATTTTCTCTGATGGCGCTGGTCAGCACTTCAAGCAGAAGTACATGTTCTTGTTCATCTCAAGTTTGCTGGAATCGAAAGGCATACGCATCCATTGGCACTTCTTTGCAACATCGCACGGAAAAGGAGCCGTTGATGGTATTGGCGGAACTGTCAAAAGAACTGTTTTTAGTGGTGTGAAGAGTCGCCGTTATCACATCACCAATGCAGAAGAATACGCATCTTGTGCCAAGGAGCTCCTGAAATCAACAACTATTCTTCATGTAAGCAGTGCTGAAATCAATGACATGAAGCCAGAGTTGGACAAACTGTGGGGTGCGGCGATCACAGTTCCCGGTACACACAACGTGCACTGTGTTCGAACAATAAGTCATGGAGTCGTGTCCGTGTCAAGTTACTCCAGGCAGGTTGGGTCCACACATTGTCTCCTGCCTCAAGCTGCGATCGATACCCAAGACACTACATTCAAACCCGAGAACAACCCATCAGATGAGACTCCGATCCCAGATGAGACACCAATCGCAGATGAGACTCCGATCATCGAGTATGTGCCATCCCAGTCAGTTCCTGATCCCAGCAGCGAGGAAGAAAAAGAAGCTGCTTCGTTTGTCGTCGCTGGCAAATGGTATGCTGTCTACTGGGAGAAAACTCATTACTGGTTCATTGGACAGGCCCTGCATGAGCATAAGAAGGACAAGTCAAAATGGGTGTTCTCATTCCTCGAGCAAGTTGACGAAGAAACAAACGGTTTCAAGACAACAAATGACATTGACTCTGCTAAACTTGATCACGTTCTAGCAGAAATTGATGCTCCAGCTCCATCCTCATCCACAAGGACCAGTCTCTTAAAACTTACTGCCACTGACTTTAACTTGGTTAGGGAGATGTTTGCCAACTTCCTATAAAATGAGAACTTTTGATGAACTGTGAATATTAATTTGATACGAACTTGAATGAACTTTTGGTCTCTGTGAATGATGAACTGTGAATATGAATTAACTGTGAACCTGAATGAACTTAAAAGATAAATGAAGCCCTTTTGCTTTTTATAACAGTTATTTGATTACTTTAATAAAGAAAATAAGATAAAACAATGCTTATTATTCATTTTAAACAAACCCTCACTCATCATAATTATTTGTTACTCCGTGACCAGGTTGCCTTGTTACTCCGTTACCGCGCAAGGCTAAAAAAAAGTGTCCCTGATTCAAGAGGGGTTATAATTTCACCCTAATTTTTTGTTTGGGGATAGATAACTCAATATACTAACAGAATAAATAGCCACTTTTACATTCTTGTGCTGGAAACCGCATGTTATCCCTATCTGACTAAACATGCAAAAATCAGATGTAGTTTTCAGGTTACTCCGTTACCGGGCCTATTTTGGTGGTTTTCACCCAAAAAGTGTCAAAATCCAAAGAAAAATTTTTACCATTTAAAAGCACTAATATGGCCTATTAAAAATGTATTTAAGTCATTTTCATATCCAAATTGGTTTGAGTGTAATGGCCCAAAAACAGCAATTTTGTTACTCCGTTACCCCTTGACCTTGCCCATTTGACAATAAAGTTGACTTGACTTGAGTGTGTCATCGTCTACTATATTAGGTACACCCATGCACCTGCTATTTTATGCAGTTATCTAATGCCATGTACACACGTAGCCGGGTATTTTTAAAACCGAACATTTTCCCCCCCTCCGTTTATAAAAATGTTTTATCCACACCACCTCGTCTTCGAAAAAAATCCCTTCCACACATAACCGAACATCTGCGTTTTCAATCACATTCATAAGCATTCCAAACCTGTAGATGGCTATTTCCCCAAATCCTACCCCCTAATCACATCGCCTGTGCTCTTGGAGCAGTAGTTGGGCTTCTAAAATTAAACATGTAAATAGCACCTGCACAATAATTAACGCTTTCAAGGCACTACTCCGATCCATTACTCTTTAGCTAGCCGCACACTACGCCGATTTTCAGCGTACCGAGCCAACTGAAGTCGCGAGTCAGGCATAAAGACTAGTTTTCGATGGTACCGACTCATCTCACAGCCGATTCGAAAAACTAATCGGGAGCCAGACTGATCGGCGAGAGTCGCTAGCAATAGCCAATCATATCTTTCGCATATAACACGTGACATCATTAAACACAATTTCCAGCGCGAGAAATACGTGTTGGTAGCACCTAATGCAGGTATATACTGTAATTCCATAGACTGAAGCTTTATCCATAGACACAGTGGGCTGGAAAGCCACTCTGCTCAAGTTGTGTGGCTGAATTCCAAATCGCTTTAACTCCCCTATACAAGTGCACTATTTAAGGTTGGAAATAATAGCTCATGCAGCCTAGATAGTGCGCTACATATTCCATGTTGTGTCATTTGTAATTCAGCCTGTAGCATCTTCAAGTGTTGGATTTAACAGTAACTATATCCAATAGCCAATCGCAAAGCTATTAAGTTGTCACGTGTCGCTTCAATCGCGACTGCACTCGTCAACAGTCGGGGGATATGTGCGTGCCCTGTCGGGAGTCGGCTCTGAAATGGGTCGGTTCGGTACCGCGTGGATCGCCGTGGTGTGCGGCTAGCTTAAGTCCATGCTTAATCTGGCTTCTGCAGTAAACAAAGGTCGCACGTTTGACGTTAGGGCAGATTTGTTGTCATTTTTTTGGCGCAGATTGTGACGTTCTAAAACGCAAACCTCCGGTTATCTCTGTCCACACGAAAAGGCATACACGGAGTTTTCAAAAATCTTCACTTTGCCCGGAGTTTTTTTAAATATTCGTTTTTGATGTGTTTTCATGTGGATGACAGGCCAAAACGTAGAAAAATATCTTCGATTTAGCAGATACCCGGCTACGTGTGGACGGGGTCTTAAATCAACCAGTCCCTTAGCAGCAGCACAACACATAAAATCATGCAGAAACAAATCAAGAGCTTCAGTTAACGTTCACTTCAAACATGAGCATTTCAGAAACTGCTGATCTCCTGGGGTTTTCACACACAACAGTCTTCAGAGCCAACTGTGCGCTCAGATTGGCTACTCTACCACTAGGCTATCAGCTCATATACCATGAGTAGAGAAAAACAAAATAGCAGAGTGTATTGCTGAACTAACTGAGGACGAAATACAAACTCGTAAACAAAACCCCCAAAAATACAAAAAGCAGTACCACAGGCTCATCACCTCCATGCCATGCCACACTAGGTAATTTGTCGCATTAAGTGATTCGTGATAAAGGATCCCCAACCAAGTATGGAGTGTATAAATGAACATACTTTTCAGAAGTTGGACATTTCTGTATTGTAAATCCTCTTTTGATTGATCTTTAGAAATATTCTAATAAATTTGAGATACTGGATTTTTGATTTCCATGAGCTATAAACCATAATCATCAAAATTAAAACAAAAAAGGCTTGAAATATTTCACTTTACATGTAATGAATATAGAAGATATGAAAGTTTACCATTTTTAATTAAATTCTGAAAAAAATGAACTTCACGATATTCAAATTTTTGACATGCACTAGTATATATTAGATAACTGATTACAACACTATTTTTGTTTGTTTGTTTTACAGTGTTCTGATATATTCTGCTGTTCCATAAACTAAGATCCTTATGAAATGTTAAGAACTGTCAATATTTACAACACCTTCCCTTGTAGCTACAGAAATGTTTCACCTTGTATAACTTACTATGCAAATAATAGGGGTCACATATTTCCAGCAGAACTTCATATGGGGCCAGGGACGATAACCAATCATATCTTTAATGTTGTCATACAGACGGTCTGCACCTAAGAGAGATTTTAAAAAAGATGATTGTCATTGTTTTAATTATTATTGTGTTACTTTGAAATCATGTAGACAGGGGCACCAAAGCTGTATGAAATACCACAATTATTTTTTTTCCCCCTATAGTTTACATCAGGGGCATCCAAGCAACTAAATTTGCCATCTACGTATACAGTTTTTTTTTTTTCCGTACAGTAGCATCAGAACAAAGGGTGATGAGAAAACAGAAACCAGATGCATATAAGTAAAACTAATACTTTGCGTGTGTGCTTGATTTTGGTTACTACTAAGTAGCTGCCAAGATGCTTAGCATCAGTGTTTCCATACAAGTCTTATGTATTTACTGTATTTTTATTGTATTTACTAGCCCTAAGTACTACTAAGCAAATATGCTTTTGATTAAAACATTTTGGACATTCCTGGATTTCATCAGTCCACATAAAATATAACAAAAATCTCTACCATAAACCCATCCAACACAGATGGACTGAAGAATGGCGAAGGACATCAAAGTAATTCCACTGCAAGCATAATAATCAAATAACAGGAAGACATACAGTCCACCCTTTAAGGAGAGAGAGAGAGAGAGAGAGAGAAAGATTTCGCAAAAGGTTATATAAGCATTCATTTAAAACTAGCAGCACATGTTGAATGTAAGGAACAAAGAAATGCAAGTTCTCATCTGATAAATCTGAGCTCTTACCTCTGTTATCAGCAGCAGACCAACAAAAAAGCTGACTACACAGATTAAGAGAAGTAGGATTTTACGTCGGTGTCCATTTCGGAAGAACAAAGGGTACTTGTCTGAGATCGCTGTCACCACAGCTTCATAATATACAAACTGTACAAAAAAAAGTGTTAATTTCTTCACAATTTGCATTAAAACTACAGTGGATTTAGAAAGTATTCACACCCCTTTACTTGTTGCACACTTTATTATGTTATGGATTTGATTTTGGAATGAAAATAATTGCTATTTTTACCTATCAAGCTACACTTAATCACCATTAATGGCAAAGTGATAAAATGTTTTTAGAGATTTTCAAACATTAATTAAAAAAAATCAATAACTGTCATATCTTATTCACAAAAGTATTCAGACCCTTTTCTGTAGCACTCCAAAGTGTGGTCAGGTGCATCCTGTTTTATTTATTTATCCTTGAGATGTATCAAGAACACAACTGGACCACCTCTGCAGCACTCCATAAATTAAGGCCTCCATGGCAAGACAGAAGCCACTGTTAAAGGTTCTGACTGCAAAGTTGAATTCTGGGCAAAATGTTCTATGGCTATAGCTGTTGGAGTTTCGAGATGTTGCGATGCTGCACACACCGTGTGCCCTATGTGTCACTGTTTTACTGAGATAAAATATGTCCCGCATTTTCCGAAAATTGCCGAAGCAAGCGAGCAGCAATATCACATATGTCCCATGGCGGTCATTTGACCTACTTTTAACCAAAACAAGTTGGTGTGGGCAAATGTGGCAGACTCCGCTCTCCCTGTCAGCTAAGAACCAGCAGAAAAGAAAAGAAAAGCCTGCCTAGTGAGTGCAACTGCAAGATAGCACAAGGTTAGATGGCATGTCATTTTTCTGGATAGATAACCAAATCATTCTTGCTAGCGCTTAGCTATCTTAGCATGAAAATGCATGGGCTTGACTCCATGGTAGTGAGTATGATGTTATAGGGGCCTTTCACGTGATGTCATCGTAATGGATTTGTTTATCCAGCCAAGCTTTGTGTTTGCTAGCGACTGCCACAAGTGTACGCGAGTGATTCTAAGCCCAATTCAGTGCGTCTACAGATAAACTTGTAGAAGTTACATCTAAAAGAACAATGCCAGAGACCTGTAGTGCTTTTGGATGTAATACCAGATCTGGAGATGCACCTGGTTTAACTTTTTCCTGCTTTCCAGTGAACCCAGAAAGATGAGAAAAATGGCGAGCTGCAGTTAAACTGGAAGACTGGACGCCAAAACAAAAAAAAAAAAACAACAAAAAAACATTTCTGTGTACGTGTAGAACATTTTATATCAGGTTAGTGTGAAAGCTTGTGCAACGTTAAAATGCATATCTGAATGTGGGCTTTGGATGCGATATATTTTATTAGACCTAATGCTTGGCTAAACTAGCAACATGTTTGTTATATTCTGATAATGTACACAAAGTTAAACACCATAAAATATGCTAGATCTAGGCCCTGGCTTGTTTATTATTATTATTATTATTATTATTATTATTATACATCCATGTTCAAGCTTACCTTTGTTATAATAAGGTATTTTTCTTTATTGGGAACTTCCCATAACATTCTGGCACGAAACCTGCCTCGAAATATTGGTAGGCATCTGTACTTTTGTAAGCCTTTAGCATCTCCAGTATATTTAGAAGTCCCAAATACTAAATAGTTCAGGATGTCGTAGTGTCCCAAATCTGGTAGCTGGTTTACTGTGGCAGCGGGGGTGTGGCCAAGCGCCGGTCTGTGACAGGAGGGCGGAGTCAAGGAAGGTAATCACTACACCTGTTGTCAATTAACCTGTGTTTGTGTGTGTCTTCCCAGTGACCGTGCCCTATTTAAAGAGGGAGAGCAGAGAGCAGAGGGCTCTTCCCCGAACAGATACCTGCGTGTGTCTGTGTTTAATCACTGATGCTAGACTGAAAAGTGTGGCAATAAAAGCGTATCTTGCAAACCTGATCTCTGTCCTGCCGTCCTCTGTGCTCCACCCTTCCTTAGAAGTGTTACAGTGGTGCCGAAACCTGGGACTGGAGCACAGCAGCCTAACAGCCCTCAAGAATATAATTAAAAAATTCATAAGTGAGGACGCACGTAATTGGGATAAGTGGCTCGAGCCCTTGCTGTTTTCAGTGCGAGAGGTCCCCCAAGCCTCCACGGGGTTCTCCCCGTTCTAATTATTATATGGGCGTAAGCCGTGCGGCATTCTAGATGTGCTGCGCGAAAATTGGGAGGAGGGACCTTCACAAAGCAAAAACGAAATTCAATACGTTATGGACCTGCGCGCAAAACTCCACACCCTCACCCACCTAACCCAGGAGAATTTGCGGCAGGCCCAAGAACGGCAAACCCGCCTGTACAACGCCTTAGAGAGTTTGCACCGGGAGATAAAGTACTCGTACTGTTGCCCACATCGAGCTCCAAATTGGTCGCCAAGTGGCAAGGACCCTTTGAGGTCACACGGCGAGTCAGGGACGTCGACTATGAGGTGAGGCGAATGGACAGGGGTGGGGTGCTACAGATTTACCACCTCAATCTACTTAAACTCTGGAATGAGGAGGTCCCCGTGGCGTTGGTGTCGGTGGTTCCGGAGAAGGCGGAGCTGGGGCCGGAGGTCCAAAAAGGGGCATTGGCATCATGTATCCCTCCGGTCCCTTGTGGAGACCACCTCTCCCCGACCCAACTCGCGGAGGTCGCCCAGTTGCAGACCGAGTTTTCGGATGTGTTCTCGCCCCTGCCCGGTCGCACTAACCTCATCGAGCACAATATAGAGACGTCCCCGGGGGTGGTAGTGCGTAGCCGCCCTTACAGGCTACCCGAACACAAAAAAAAGGTGGTTCGGGAAGAACTCGAGGCCATGCTCGAAATGGGCATCGTTGAGGAGTCCCACAGTGACTGGAGCAGCCTGGTGGTCTTGGTACCCAAGGCTGACGGGTCGGTCCGGTTCTGTGTGGACTATAGAAAGGTCAACGCGGTGTCTAAATTTGACGCGTACCCAATGCCTCGGATTGATGAGTTGCTCGATCGACTAGGCACGGCTCGCTTTTATTCAACACTGGATTTGACAAAGGGATACTGGCAGATCCCCTTGACTCCACTATCCCGAGAAAAAATGGCCTTTTCCACACCGTTCGGATTACACCAATTCGTCACACTTCCGTTCGGGCTGTTTGGGGCGCCCGCTACGTTTCAGTGGCTGATGGACCGGGTCCTCCGCCCCTACGCCACCTATGCGGCCGCCTACCTTGATGACATCATCATCTATAGTAATGACTGGCCGAGGCATCTCAAACATCTGAGGGCCGTCCTTAGGTCGCTGAGGCGAGCGGGTCTCACAGCCAACCCGAAGAAGTGTGCGATTGGGCGGGTGGAAGTACGGTATCTGGGCTTCCACTTGGGCAACGGGCAGGTGCAGCCCCAAATTAACAAGACCGCAGCAATTGCGGCCTGTCCAAGGCCCAAGACCAAAAAGGGGGTGAGACAGTTCCTGGGGCTGGCTGGCTATTATCGGAGATTTATACCTAATTATTCGGACGTCACCAGCCCGCTGACTGATCTCACTAAAAAGGGGGCACCAGATCCGGTCCAGTGGACGGAGCAATGCCAGTGGGCTTTTTCTGAGGTAAAGGCCGCACTGTGTGGGGGGCCACTTTTACACTCCCCTGACTTTTCTCTCCCCTTTATATTACAGACCGATGTGTCGGACAGAGGGCTAGGAGCGGTTTTGTCCCAGGAGGTGGAGGGGGAGGACCGCCCAGTCCTATACATCAGCAGGAAGCTGTCAGTGCGTGAGGGGCGCTACAGCACCATAGAGAAAGAGTGCCTGGCAATCAAGTGGGCAGTCCTCGCCCAACAGTTACTACCTGCTGGGGCGCCCTTTCACCCTCTGTTCGGACCACGCGCCCCTCCAGTGGCTCCACCGCATGAAGGATGCCAATGCGCGGATCACCCGTTGGTATCTGGCACTCCAACCCTTTAATTTCAAGGTGGTCCACAGGCCGGGGGCGCAGATGGTCGTGGCGGACTTCCTCTCCCGTCAAGGGGGGGGGGGGGGGGGGGGGGAGTCGGCTGCAGGCCGGACAGCCGCCCGGCCTGAGTCGGGCGGTGGGGGTATGTGGCAGCGGGGGCGTGGCCAAGCGCCGGTCTGTGACAGGAGGGTGGAGTCAGGGAAAGTAAGTGGCAGAATCACTACACCTGTTGTCAATTAACCTGTGTTTGTGTGTGTCTTCCCAGTGACCGCGCCCTATTTAAAGAGGGAGAGCAGAGAGCAGAGGGCTCTTCCCCGACCAGATACCTGCGTGTGTGTGTGTCTGTGTTTAATCACTGATGCTAGACTGAAAAGTGTGGCAATAAAAGCGCATCTTGCAAACCTGATCTCTGTCCTGCCGTCCTCTGTGCTCCACCCTTCCTTAGAAGTGTTACATTTACCTTACACTTTTCAAGTGGAATAAATACATTTGTGGGTAAATTAAGAAGAAGGCTTTATTTTTGTCACATGTACACTCAAATACGGTGAAATTACTCCTCTATATTTAAGCCAATATTTATATTTAAATATATTTAAAGAGAGTTCAAACATTCTTATTATAGACTGTCTCTGAAGCATAACCAATATATCATTCAGCGATTTTATAAACTGCTATTTTGACTGAAATTAAATGCCCTCTCCACAGTCACAGTAGTGTGTGGATATGTTTAACCACAGGCAGTACAGCATGTGTTTTCAAACAGATTAGCACTGCACTTTCTGTTATATTTCACTTCCTGATGACTGTGTAACCTTATGTGAACTCAACCCCTTGTCCATTACACACACACACACACACACACACACACACACAGAGGGGAGAGAGACAGCACAGTGAGCAGAATAAACAATAAATGAATACATTTGTGGGCAAATTATATGGCTCTGTGACGCCTGCATGTTTCAGCTTTTGGATGTAATACAATCTGCTGATATATCAATTTTTAATTGGCACAATGTTTTCCGCATGTTGCCATCTTGGTGTGACACAGTTTCACAGTTATGCTAATTAGTTCAAACTCCTCACGTTTAAAAAAAAAAAAGTTCCACGTGTTTGGTTATTTCCGTAGGGCCATACTGTTTACTGTACCTCAAGAGGTAGAAAAAAAGGTCCCAAAATGGAGAAAAGCGACTCTCAGCACATCAGAATGATCACATCTCTTCTGCATCACATTTTTCTTGCAAGATATAGGAAAATGCCATGCACAATAAAAAAAATTAAAATTTCAGATGACTTTGCAGTCAGCACCTTTAAATAAAAAGCACATAAAGGACTCTGGCTACATGTTGAAAAAGATTTTCCAGTCTGATAAAATGAACAGCCAGTAATATGTCTGATGAAAAAGAGGTATTGCTAATCACCTACCTAATATCATCCCTACAGTGAAACATGGTGGTGGCAGCATCATGCTATAAGGGTGTTCCTCAGTGGCAGGAACAGGGAGACTGGTAACAACTGAGGGGTGTATGAATGGAGCCAAATACAGTAATATCTTTGAATAAAACCTCCTCCAAAGCACACACATTCTCAGACTGAGGTGACAGTTCACCTTTCAACATGACTATGACCCAAAGCATACAGGTAAAACAAAATGAGTGGCTCTTGGGCAAGTCTCTGTACGGTATGTCCTTGAGTGGCTCAGCCAAAGCCCAGACTTAAACCCCATGAACATCTCTGAAGAGATCTGAAGACACTTGCCTTCCAATCTGAGGGAGCTTGAGAAGATCCATCATGAAGAATGAGATAAACTGCCCAAATCTAGGTGTGCAAAGTTTATAAATGCATATTGAAGATGTGCAGCTATAATAGCTGCCAATGAAGCTTCTACAAAGTAGTGAATAAAGGGTCTGAATACTTTTGTGAATAAGATTTCAGTTTTTGAATTTTAATTAATTTTCTAAAATCTCCTAAAATGTTTTCACTTCATCATGATGGTTGATTAAGTAGACTGATGGGTAAACTGCCAATTATGTCCATTCAAAGTCAAATCCACAGCACAATAAAATGTGCAACAAGTGGTCTGAATACTTTCTGAATCTACTGTATATGTTTATCAAGCTATAAGTGATAAGTGGATTTCAGTGTTATACAAAGTAATTTTTTCTCACTGATGAAAATAATTAAAATGACACAGGTCAATGTGCTGGTTCAGGAATAATTTAATCCACTCCCCTTTCTGAATTGTTTGAGCTGATACCCATCCCCATAGCTGGTATGCATCATTTTGTTTCAATATATTTTATTTCCTAATGTGGGGCGTCCTAACCACGTGTTAGTCTGTTTACAAACCACTCGGCCGCCAGTTCAGAAAAGTCACGTGAGGTCATGTGCGGGTCAGAGGTTGCGACTGTGGAGCCACAGCAAACATGGCGGATCGCCCAGATCGAATGAAAACTCCTAAATTGAGAAAAAAAACCCAGACAAATTTAAAGAAGCATCTGACATTGTCAGAGCCAAAACATGGCAGAAAAGAGAGGGAAAAAAACACGACAGACAAGCTGTTTCCATACCCAAGTGTAAACATTAGCACGCAGTGTTTTTCCAGCTCATTCTTTTTCACAGGCATGAGGCAGTGGGCAATACAGCGTGTGATTCAAGTACCTAGGGGATATTCTAGCTCCACAGGGTACTATTCATCTTTTTAATATATCAACCTGTGTCACTTTAAAATATATAAAGGAAACAATTAACAGTAGGTTTGTCAAAGCACATTTACCTCACTGTCTAGTCCAAGGAAAAGGATCATAATAAAGAAGAAAACTGCCCATAACTGAGGGATAGGCATCAAGGACACTGCACGTGGATAAGCAATAAATGCCAGCCCAGGACCTAGAGGAATAAAGACTGATGAGTATACAAAAATCTAAAATAATTTGGACCCATATAAATTCCAAAAAGATAGCCATGCAAAATAATTAATATGTTTCTGAGGGAGCGTTTAGAGATTTCACACACTTGCAACTGAGAAAAAAATTAGTGGTCAGCATGTTTTTCATGCTCATTTGTCACTTGTCATGGCAAAGATACATAACTGTTTTTGTTATATAACTGTTGTAATGGTTTTTGCCCCTGCAGTGAAGGTTTTCTTTTCTTGTAGTCTTGTTTTCAAAGAAAGTGAAAAGTAATATCAATATTTCCTCACGTCTGTATTTTCTTTAAAAGGTAAATTGACTCTGCCTCCATACTCTTGCCATACCTGACTCTGCCACCATTGAAATATCCATTCCCTGTTCATCTGCCATGAAGCCCAGCACAGAAAAAATGGCAAATCCAGCCACAAAGCTAGTCATGCTGTTTAGTAGACACAAGTACAGAGTGTCTCTGAAAAAAAAGGAAAAATACAAGATGCAATAAATTGGATCGTATGGAAAAAAAAACAAACACCACGGGCTCTATTCCCAAGCACATACATATACTAAACCTCAAAAGTCAAAGTCGTCTCCCCCCCGTGTCAAGACCTTGTCTTCCCCTGTGCCAAGACCTTGTCTTCCCAGGCAGTCTCCAGTCCAAGTACTAGCCAGGCCCTTAAGATGCATCGAAATGGAGATCGGCACCGATCTCCATTTCTATACCCCTCTGCCTCTTGCCTATTATGTAGCTCAGGTTACAGTAGGGGGCTAGTCCTCTGGTAACCATGAGAGTTTGACTCCCTGCTATCTGTATTGCAGAGTGCCTCACCAGATGGCAGTAGGTACCATTTTTATGATGGTCTTTGTTATGACCTGACAACGAGCAGAATCCCTAATCTCCCAGTCGAGAGGCAGACATGCTAACCACTAGGCTAACTTGCAGTATACTAAGCATCAAGCATCAAGTATTTAAAAATGGGTTTTTAATTGACAAATTTATTTACCTGTAACAGTTGTTGTCATATTTATTATAGCTTCCTAAAGCTGTCAGAGTCCCTGTGCAAACTCCATAGGAGTAAAATATCTGGCTACCTGCATCCATCCATACCTGAAATGAAATATACCACTTATATAGAAGATATATAAAATGCAAAAAAACCCAAAAACCCAACATCATTTTGCTATAAGTTTCTTCAGCGATGTCTAAGTTAATGTGTGCTACCTGAGGGTCTGCGAGGCGAGTAGGATCTGGGTAGAGATAAAATGTGATGCCACTAATTGCTCCAGGCAGTGTCAATCCACGCACCAGCAGCACCACCAACATCAAGTAAGGAAAGGTAGCAGTGAAATAGACCACCTGCGAGACATGATACTCTTACCATAAGCTAGAAACCCACATTTCTGTCATTCTATCAATCATTATCTGGCAGTGGCTAATACAGACACTGTGAAGTCTGAGCACTAACCTTGCCTGTAGTCTTCACACCATTAAACACACATAAGTAGCAGATGATCCAGGCTAGAAGGAGACACAGAGCCAGGTCCCACCTCACATTACCTATTTCTTCTATGCCACCAGACAAACCCAGAATCCTCTTCCTGTAAGCACAGGATGTGAACTATTACACTGACTTTCCTAATTAAGCTGAAGCATGTACAGTAGACTGCCACATATATACATATTGTTCTGTTTCCTGTGCTAATTCCCAAAACTCACTCCCAGAATTCCATAACTGGGGATGTAATTTTGTCTGGAATATTATCAGTCATGTTGTTCTTGATAAATTCCATGCAGTACTCTGTAAGACAGAAAATAAACTTGTTATAAAGCTATATGATGCAAGTGAACTGTTTTTGAGAATTATGACAGCAACATAGATCAGCTGAGAATTCAGATGAGAATGATCAGCAACAAAAGGATTTGCATTCCATTAGAATTTCACTAAGAGATATTTGTGCAAAGCTTAATCTTAGCTTAACTGAAGGGTTAGAAAAGAACACAGCATAACTCCAGATAGCTGTATGGGCAGTTAATGACCATGGCAGCAGTATTACCTGAGTTCCAACTATTATTGCAGTTAGCCCATGGGAGCTCTGAGCTGAATGAGAAGAATAGGTAGAGAAATGTCCAAGCCATAATAATGATGTAATAAGTTCCAGTGTACAGGATCACAATATGGCTACCATAGCCCAGTCCTGGGGGGAGGGGGTGTTTAAGAATATATTGTAGTAACACACAATTACAGTGGTGCTTGAAAGTTTGTGAACCCTTAAGAATTTTCTATACTTCTGCATAAATATGACCTAAAACACCATCAGATTTTCACACAAGTCCTAAAAGTAGATAAAGAGAACCCAGTTAAACAAATGAGACAAAAATATTATACTTAGTCATTTATTTATTGAATGAAAATGATCCAATATTGCATATCTGTGAGTGGCAAAAGTATGTGAACCTTTGCTTTCAATATCTGGTGTGACCCCCTTGTGCAGCAATAACTGCAACTAAACGTTTCCAGTAACTGTTGATCAGTCCTGCACACCAGCTTGGAGGAATTTTAGCCCATTCCTCCGTAAAGAACAGCTTAAACTCTGGGATGCTGGTGGGTTTCCTCACATGAACTGCTCGCTTCAGGTCCTTCCATAACATTTCGATTGGATTAAGGTCAGGACTTTGACTTGGCCATTCCAAAACATTAACTTTATTCTTCTTTAACCATTATTTGGTAGAACAACTTGTGTGCTTAGGGTCGTTGTCTTGCTGCATGACCCACTTTCTCTTGAGATTCAGTTCATGGACAGATGTCCTGACATTTTCCTTTAGGATTCGCTGGTATAATTCAGAATTCATTGTTCCATCAATGATGGCAAAAAGTCCTGGCCCACTTGCAGCAAAACAGGCCCAAACCATGATACTACCACCACCATGTTTCACAGATGGGATAAGGTTCTTATGCTGGAATGCAGTGTTTTCCTTTCTCCAAACATAACGCTTCACATTTAAACCAAAAAGTCCTATTTTGGTCTCATCCGTCCACAAAATATTTTTCCAATAGCCTTCTGGCTTGTCTACATGATCTTTAGCAAACTGCAGATGAGCAGTAACGTTCTTTTTGGAGAGCAGTGGCTTTCTCCTTGCAACCCTGCCATGCAGGCCATTATTGTTCAGTGTTCTTCTGATGGTGGACTCATGAACATGAACATTAGCCAATGTGAGAGAGGCTTTCAGTTGCTTAGAAGTTACCCTGAGGTCCTTTGTGACCTCGCCGACTATTACGCGCCTTGCTCTTGGAGTGATCTTTGTTGGTCGACCACTCTTGGGGAGGGTAACAATGATCTTGAATTTCCTCCATTTGTACACAATCTGTCCGACTGTGGATTGGTGGAGTCCAAGTTCTTTAGAGATGGTTTTGTAACCTTTTCCAGCCTGATGAGCATCAACAACGCTTTTTTTGAGGTCCTCAGAAATCTCCTTTGTTCGTGCCATGATACACTTCCACAAACGTGTTGTGAAGTTTCAGACTTTGATAGATCCCTGTTCTTTAAATAAAACAGAGTGCCCACTCACACCTGATTGTCATCCCATTGATTGAAAACAACTGACTCTAATTTCACCTTCAAATTAACTGCTAATCCTAGAGGTTCACATATTTTTGCCACTCACAGATATGTAATATTGGATCATTTTCCTCAATAAATAAATGACCAAGTATAATATTTTTGTCTCATTTGTTTAACTGGGCTCTCTTTATCTACTTTTAGGACTTGTGTGAAAATCTGATGATGTTTTAGGTCATATTTATGCAGAAATATAAAAAATTCTAAAGGGTTCACAAACTTTCAAGCACCACTGTAAATTATGGCATTTTTGTTAAAATAAATACAAACTAACAAACAAACATCTGCATACATATATGTGAGCATGTGTAATTCTTTTGCAACTGATTGTTTCTATCATTTTTGGAATATTGCTTATTGTCCATGTTGTTTGTTTGTTTGATTTACCTTCAAAAAGAGGGCAAATTTTCTTCCAGCATGTGATGCCACCCTGGCTAGTGTACTGGCCCAATGATGTTTCCAAGAAGAACAGAGGTATGCCACAGGAAAATAGGAACAGTATGTATGGCACAAAGAAAGCTCCTTTGAAATAGACAAATAATATTGAATATACAATACCTCAAAGTGACTTTAGCTGATGTACTAACAATTTTAATTTATCACATTCAAGAAAACTATATAAAGTGACATTTCTGTTATCCTCGTACACACCTTGCTTTCTATAAGCATCCTGCAGATTATTTGTGAAAGAGGGAAGCATTTGTATAATTCTGTTCACAAAGATGTTCACTAATTCTGTTCACAAAACCCACCACCTCATGCAGTCCCTGTCCTAGGGAAACAGCGCCATATACATATTTTATTTTTTATAGAAATACATTTTATGGGTAAACTTGTGCACATCTGACCATCACATCCATACATGGGCTTTTTCTAAACTGTTGGCACAAAGTTGAAAATACATATTTATCTAGAATATCTTTGCATGTTGTAACTTTAAGATTTCATCTCCGCTTTACCGTAGCTTCTCTTGACTTTCTTGCACTAACTGAGACCTGGATATCTCCACAGAACTCAGCTACACTGACTGCTGCTCTGTGCTTTCTCTCTCACTTCACAGTAAACGGCTAGGGGTGGTGGTACAGGTCTGCTTTTGTCCTGGAGATGGTGCTTCACACCTCTCCCCCATCTCATCTCAGCATCTCATCCTTTGAGTTCTATATAGTTACAGTTACTTCTGCAATCAACCTTCTCATTGTCATCTATCACCCTCTGGTCTACTAGCACTAGAATTCCAAGTATTTTCATCTGAAGACAAAGGGGGTGCCCGTTCTCTTTCTCTCCACACACACTCAATCCTCCTTCTTCAGCACAATTATCATCTATGCAACTTTACATTATTATGCAAATGATCAGTGCAGGTCAGTGTGAGCAAAGCAGCACCTGACAAATAGAAAAAACTTGTGCACACACATGTTTGGCACAAGTGCAATACACACATTAGTGCAGAATGTGTTAGAGACAGTATCAGATAGTGTAAAAATGTGTGCTTTTATGCAATAACAAAATCGAGTCAATAAAAAAATTACTCACGTGACATTTTTGTATATTTAGTGAAGAAGACAGAGTGGATTATATGTAACTGTGGGTGGTAAAAGAGAGCAACTGGACTTTTACCACCCACAGTTACTATGACCTGGATGACCGAGAATCTTCACAGACAGTGGATTATATGGAGTATGTGATTTCTGTGCATAGTGATCTAGTTATAAGTTAGGATTCACAGTATTGCTTTTATCCCTTTTTCCAGCTGAGCATAACCCCCTTTCCCTTAAAAAGTGATTAACGAGTTAATGTTGGTCCAATCTAATTATTCTTTTATTTAATTCAAAAGCAGAGAACCTGTATTGGTGACTATAATACAACAAACACCTATAAAATTTAAATACCTACTACTAAAAAACACCTAAGCCAATATGGGCCATTCAAATACAATGCTGCTCTTCAAATGGATTCTCTACATTAAAGAAAAAAGGAATATCTCCCCTTTTCCACCAAATCAGTTCTAGGGCTGGTTCGGGGCCAGTGCTGTTTTTTTTTTTTTTTTAGAAAATTTATTGAATCTAACACACATTATACAAAGGGTACAAGAAAATAAAACAGTATTGTTATAATTATGCCAGGGGATATATAAAAAAAAGCCTATACAGATAAAAGAGTAAAAGAGTATCATAAGCAGACGTTATACAATACAAAAATAGTTTCCATTCTAACAGCCTTTTCATTAGTGCTGGCAGAAATTGCAGATCTATAATGTTTCACATCTATACCAAATTCAATGAAGTTAGTTTTTTTGCTTTGAAATTTACATTTATGAATGTAGTATTTGCATAAAAATAACAAAAAATTAATCAAATAATATTGAGAGCCCACATACTCCTTTTCATGAAAACCAAACGAGACATTTTCCCACTTTAATGCAAAGTCTAAATGAATGGAATCTATGATGACACGAGCAAGCTTACTCCACAAAAGTTTTGAATAAGGGCAAAGCCAAAATAAATGAGTGATAGTTTCTCTTTCAGCCCCACAAAAAGAACAATTTATATTAATATCTTTTTTGAATTTCTGTAAATAAAAAATTGTTGGATAAAATCTATGTAGCAACTTAAAGGATATTTCTTTAACTTTGTTGGTTAAAAAGAATTTTTTAGGCAATAGCCAAACTTTTTTCCACCAGATGTCCCCCACCCACTTGGACCAGTGTGACAGACAAGAAGGAGTAGTAATGAGATCTTGTTTGAACAGTGTACGTACAGTATAGTTATATTTCTATTACCATATGGAGTAAGACAGTTCTTTCCAATACTTGTATCACATACACTGCCCAATGTGGGTAGATTTGGATTAGCCCCCAAACCTCTAAAGAGTGCAACAGTACCTAATGGTATTGCATCAAATACAATTGAAAATTCTTTTGGAGGAATAGGGATTCCATACATTTGTAAAAATTCTGAGTATGAATACAGTTGGCCATGCTGGTTAAACAATTGATTAATCAAAATAATATTATTATCAAACCATTGTTTAAAGAAAATAGACTTATTTTTATAAAGAATGTATCCATTATTCCAAATATAAAATTTATGAGGACTGAAATTATGCTTGTAAATTAAAGACCAAGCCATCAACATTTGTTTGTGGAAAGAAGCCAATTTAAGGGGTATCTTATCAACTTTGTAGCTACATTGTAAAAGGAAGTCAAGGCAACCTAGGGAAGAGAAAACATAATGAGGGATGAAGTTCCATATTGAGGTAGGACACCTTAAAAAATGCCTGATCCAGTTGATTTTAAATGTATAGTTTAGAGTAGTGAAGTCCAAGACATTTAAACCACCTTTACTGTATTCATCATTAAGATAGACTTTCTGACAAAATGGGTGCGATTCTTCCAAATAAAATTAAATAAAATCTTGTCTATAGCATCACAAATTTGTTTATCAACACTAAGAGACAGAGCAGCATAGGTTAATCTAGACATCCCTTCTGCCTTTGAGAGCAATACTCTACCTTTCAAAGACAGGTCTCTAAGTAACCACTGATTCAAATTTTTCTTAGTTTTTTCAATAATAGGGTTGAAGTTAACAGAAGATTGAAGAGAGTCATTTCTATCAATAGTGACACCTAGATACATAACAGAATCTTTCACCGGAATATTTGAAATAGAGTCAACATGACATTCTTTTATGGCCAACAATTCACATTTTTTTAAGTTCAGACGAAAACCAGATGCTTTAGTAAATAGTGAAATGATATCAATGGCAAGAGAAACTTGTGAGCTGTCCTTTAAGAATAGCGTTGTATCATCAGCTAACTGACTAATAGTGATAGTTCGATCAGCAATAGTGATACCCTGCAGAATACTTGATTTAAGATGAGTACATAAAAGTTGGGCAGCCAGTAGAAACAGATAAGGAGATATTGGGCAACCTTGCCTAATTCCTCGCTGTACATTAAATCTTGCAGAAGAACCATATTTGAGCTTAATAGAGCTATTAGCATTATTATAGAGGGTTCTAATGGTGTTACAAAAATAATCCCCAAATCCAAATTTCTTCAATGAATGAAAAAGAAAGTTGTGTTCCACGGTGTCAAAAGCTTTAAAAAAAATCTAAAAAAAATATAAAACTATCATCTGGGATTAAATGAGAATAATCAAGTAAATCTAAAACCAATCTTATGTTATCAGCAATATGTCTGTTGGGCATGAATCCAGATTGTTCTTCATCAATAACAGAAGGTAGAACTGTTTTAATTATTTTAATTATTTTATAATCATTGTTCAATAAGCAGATTGGTTGCCAATTATCTATATACAACAGGTCCTTACATGGTTTGGGTATCAGAGTAATTAAACCCTGTGTCATGCTCCAAGGCAGGGTGTTGCCAGAGATCTCATCTCATCTCATTATCTCTAGCCGCTTTATCCTTCTACAGGGTCACAGGCAAGCTGGAGCCTATCCCAGCTGACTACGGGCGAAAGGCGGGGTACACCCTGGACAAGTCGCCAGGTCATCACAGGGCTGACACATAGACACAGACAACCATTCACACTCACACCTACGGTCAATTTAGAGTCACCAGTTAACCTAACCTGCATGTCTTTGGACTGTGGGGGAAACCGGAGCACCCGGAGGAAACCCACGCGGACACGGGGAGAACATGCAAACTCCACACAGAAAGGCCCTCGCCGGCCCCGGGGCTCGAACCCAGGACCTTCTTGCTGTGAGGCGACAGCGCTAACCACTACACCACCGTGCCGCCCGTTGCCAGAGATACTTTCTTGAAATACTTGTAATAAGAAAGGAGCTACGTAACTGCAAGGAAAATGTTTTGTAAAACTCTGAGGTCAGTTCCAGGTGATTTGTTGTCTTTGAGGAGGCCTATGCAATTACTAATTTCTATAAGAGATAAAGGAGAATCACAAATATCTCTATCTGACTCAATCAGCTGTGGTATACTCTCTAGTGAGTCAAAAAAAAAGCAACACGTCTGTTTCAGAGTAATCCGTGGTATATAGGTTCTGGTAAAACGTAGAACAAAAATTGGATATTTGCTTTGGGTCATCAGTTACTATGCCATCAATGTTAAGTTGCTCAATGGTGTTAAGTTTTGCACGGTATTTTTCAAGATTAAAAAAATATGCAGAATTTTGTTCTCCCTCTTCAAGCCACTGTCTTCGAGATCTAACGAAAGCACCTTTTGCCCTCTTTTTATATACTTCATCCAAGTTCTTTTGCAATTCGATCATATTTACCTTGTCATCCTGTTAATGCGTCTGGTGATATTTGAGAGAGTAAAGAAATATTATTAATGATATTTGTTTCCTCTATTCGTCTAAATTTAGCCATGTCGCTTCCAAATTTCCTTAAATATTTGGCAGACTCATATTTAAACAATTCCCAGTTACAACTATAAGAATTTTCCACAGTTGCCTTAACAAAAAAATGTGAGATTAAACCACAGATGTTAGAATTCACTTGCTCATAGCTCAAAAGAGAGTTGTTAAGTTTCCAGTAATTAGATTTTTTGCAGATTCTGTCTAAAGAAAATAATTTAATAGATATAGAAATCGCTCTATGATCACTTTAAGGACAGGGTGAGATGTTTACTAAGATATTCTCTTCATTTATGCTGCTAGAGACCAGCCAATAGTCTAAGCGGGATAGTCTAGAGTTATCCTTGTTGTTCCAAGTGAACACAGCTTTATCAGGAAATTTATTTCTCCAAATATCCACTAAACTGAAAGTGTCCATAAACCTTTTAAGATAAGAATTTCTAGTTTGACAACCAGGTGGAAATCTGTCAATAGCAGGGTTGAGGACTTCATTAAAGTCCCCTCCCATTAATATGTGAGCCTCTGGAAATTTAGCTGACCAAAATTTAAGTTTATCTTCTAGCTCCATAAACAATTGTACATTTTCTGAGTTATCATTGTATCCATAGACATTCAAAATAATAAAAATAACCTTGTTTACAATTAATAACCTGACAGATAAAGTGACCTTTAGGATCTATGTCTGTATGTAGAACATCACCATTAAATTTATGCTTTAAAGTCAAGACCCCTGCAGACCTTTCGCTACAGTTAGCAAACCACATATCATTACCCCATTGGCTTCTCCAGAAATTAGCATCATTTGTAATTGAGTGAGACTCTTGACAAAAACAAAAATCTGTATTCTGCTGTTTAGCAAATAAAAATAAAGCTTTACGCTTTGTTACATTTCTTAATCCCCTGGCGTTAAAGTGCTGGTGCTGGTTCACAACTCATTCAACTTGCGAGCCAGCACGTCATTACGTCACTGTATACGTCAGTTACGTCGCTACGTTTGCATAAACCTCGGCGCGAATATCGAAGCAAAAACAACATGGAAGAAGCAGCAACAACAACAACAATAATAATAATAATGGATGACTTCGCGTTTGTACAGCTGCTGCTTCTCGTCGCTTAAAAATGGCGATCTTTCACGGTCTTGTTATTGTTGTTGGTCTTAACAACTCCGCCCCCCCCCACCCGCTGACGTAAGCGGTTCTTTCCTCTGGCCCAGCAGAGAGTTGGTGCTAGCCTGGAACAGTTTTTTCTGGCCCCAGAGCCAGTTCTTTGTCAGTGGAAACAGAAAACCCGGTTCCAAACTAAGCACTGGCCCTGAACCAGCCCTGGAACTACTTTGGTGGAAAAGGGGCAGAGCCAGTTCTTTGTTTCTTCCAGTTGTTTTCAGGAAGGAGATTAGAAACCAGTGATACAGTTAGAGGCCATGTTTAAACCCTAAACATAAACTGTCTCTCATTATATTGAGGGAACTCAACTGAGATAAAGGAATATGATGTGCCATGGAGAACACTCTCTGTAAGACCCAGCTTTATCAGGAAATTTATTTCTCCAAATATCCACTAAACACTAAACACATGCAAAGTGTTTGATCTGATTTAAACTGTGTTTATCTGCATCTGTCTTGGACAGATTGTTCTGACACTGTGAAGCCTGAGTTAAACTGAAAACTAGCTCATTAACTCAAGAATTCAACTTTGTGGTGTACCTCCATTTTGTAAACAACAAATGTAGTCTTATAAGTTTCATATTTAAAATATTCAATATTATATACTTAATTAAACCAGAATAAAAATGGTAGTCTCGTTATCCATGTGTTGTTAGTGTGCATCCAAAAAGAACTGTAGGACAAGTAAGCATTAGAGGCTGTGATTTGGTAAGTAAAGGAACATACCCCCTCCATTTTTGTAACACAGATAAGGAAACCTCCAGACATTTCCCAGACCTATGATATGTCCTGCAACAGCGAAAATAAACTCCATCTTACTGGCCCACTTTTCTCTCTGTTTTGGTTTGTTGTGGGGTTGTGCCATGGAGCCAGATACATTCACCAGCTTTAAAGTCACTGTAGGCTCAGATCTCTCCATGATGCAGCTGAGGAAGAAAAAAATGAATTAAAGAATTAATAAATGAATGAATTAAAAATATTATTCCATAAAAAAGAGAAAAATAATAATCATGAGTTGGACAAATGTTTATTCCTTTTATTAATGTATCTCACAAAATTGCTAATGTTTCACTGGAATTCTAAATGCAAATATAAAGTTACAGCATGTAGTTATAACATTAATCACATGATAAATATACCCCTTTTAAATGCAGTATGTTTGGCTACTTAAAACAAAGGAACAGCACATATGGTAGTAATCACATGCATTGCTGTTATGTAACTTTAGGAAGTTGATGTGAAATGGCGTCCATCTAGGCTGAGTAGATCTGTGGTGCATGATAACTGTAAAATTGTCCTTCATTGTGCAATGGTTACATACAGTATAGTGTTATATAAATCAAAATAAATAAATAAATAAATAAATAAATATTTAAAAAACAAAACAAAAAAACCTTTTAAACATTAATGTTACCCTATTAGGAAAAACAACAACATTTTTATACTGCTTTTGATTGTTAAAGGAAGTTAAATTTAACTGATTGAATCTCAGTTGTCACATTCTATAATTTTAAAAGTTATTCAATTAACTATTCTGCCTATCTTAACAAATGCCAAATGTCCATTTACTTGTCTCTACTTGTTGTTAGTTCTATAGTAATTGGGATTAATTTTCCCATTAGAAAATTTAATTGAAAAAAAGTAAATAAACACTCTGTATTTTGTATGCATTAGTCTACACACCTAACCTCATTCCTACAACCACACAGGGTCATGACCTCCTTTACTTCCTTTGAGAGTCAAATACCAATGCCTTCCTGACCAGATCCACATGTTTTGTATATGAATGGTTCCACATGAACAGGTGCCATAAAAACACCATTAATCAGTTCAAATACAGTATGATCAACACACAGATTCACAAAGCAGTACACCAGTTTGTTCTGCTGTAAATCATCAATCATATAAATCATCTTTATACTAATTAAGTCAACTGCAGGATTTGTTTAACCTATTCATTTATTCATTATTTAGCCTGGAAATTCTAAAAGAAAATTGTATCACTAACTGAACACAATATTTCTGCCACTGCAGCTCACTAACAAATAGCAAAAGTGTAATAAAAGTTTACCTGAGATTCTGCAGGTACTTGTCTTACTGTCTGTCTCTGATTATGTCTGTGCCCATTTGAAGCAACCGTTCTAAATGATACGTTGAAACAGCAAGAATGAGAGGAATTAAGGCGGAGCTACCGGTAAGAGCTCTGAAGACAGAGGTAGTTTTGAGCCACTGTTCTGAAACTGGGTTGCCTTTTACCTATGATAAATGGATATAGAAACATGTTGATCATCAGCAGTTTGAGGTCACTATTATAAGAAATCTTAAATTAGACCTGCATGGACAAGGGATATGCCAAGGGCACTTATCTCCCATCTTGAGGGGTCAGTGTCTAGTGCAGTTTAACGGTTTCCTGCTAGTAATAACTTGGTAATTATCTGGTGAGTCAGGTCATTGCGTGTTTCCCTCTAGAACTGGGGTTATCCTCTTTCTAACTGTCCTTTAAAAAATCTGAGAGACGCAAGACATGTTTTATCCGTGATCATCTGATTTCTTCCTCACGTCGTCTGAGGGAGTTTTTCCTTGCCACCATCGCCACAGGCTTGCTCATCAGGGATAGCTGATGTTCAAAGCCTTTCATTTTCTGTAAAGTTGCTTTGCAACAATGTCTGTTGTTAAAAGCACTATACAAATAAACTTGACTTGATCTAGATTGTGAAAAAAATCTCTGCGCACCTCTGTTCCCCCCCTCCTTTTGTCTTTTTCTCATTATGTTCCTCTGAAGCCCTGTGATGACCTGGCAACTTGTCCAGGGTGTACCCCGCCTTTCGCCCATAGTCAGCTGGGATAGGCTCCAGCTTGCCTGCGACCCTGTAGAACAGGATAAAGCGGCTAGAGATAATGAGATGAGATGAGATGTTCCTCTGATTTAACAACACAGACCCATACAACAACATAGACCTCCTTTTCTAACTCAAAACCTATTCAGCGATTGAATTACCTGAAACCTGATATGATTGCCACTCCTTCAAGCCCTTTATTTTAAACCTACAAAACCTGCAGGACTGTTTAGTAGCTATAAGGCATTGTTTTTGGTTTTACACTATCAGAATGGAACTGGCTGGTCATATGCTAATGCAAATCTGTAGACCTAGTGAATAAAAAGGCAGAAACCTTTTTGCACCCTGCCAAGGTTTAGAATCGCCTCCCACTGCCTGTAGCACTGATGTCATTGTGGTTCCTGAATCTCAGCCTACTACATCTTGCTACAGGTATGGTTATTTTAGTTTAATTATAAGTTAACACTTTCACTCCTGTGGAAGATGATCCCATATGGACAGTCTCAAGATACACTTAAAAGATGGCTTTGGACACATAAATGAATGCTTAGGACTACAATTTGCATAACTTTAGGACTGCAGTTGTCATGAACAGTTTTGCAGTCAAGTCTCCATCAGTGACCCTTTTGAGTTTGGTTCCTCTCAAAGTTTCTTTCTCATGTCGTCTCAGGGAGTTTTTCCTTGCCACTGTCACCTCAGGCTTCCTCATTAGGGATACATTTATTAGGGATAAATTTTTAAGTTCATATGTTTAAAATATTTTTCTGTAAAGCTGCGTTGTGACAATGTCTACTGATACTGTACATCAGAGCTCGGACCTCCTGCCTCAGAGACAGTTTTTACCCCTCAGGCAGTCAGACTACTGAACAGTGACACTGAAATGAATGTAGTTGAATGAGGTGGACTGTTTTATGGATGCTTTTACTAATGCCTTTGTTTTTATTACGTGCTGCTATGGCTTTTAGGTTGTATTATTATTATTATTATTATTATTATTATTATTATTATTCCTTCAAGTTGCCTTAAGAATTGTATTATTTATTTTATAGACTTTAGGGTCTGAGAGAGCCAGGGCAAAGTGCATTGCATTTTATTGCACATTGTACTTTTTAAATACATATGACAATAAACTTGAAACTTGTTAAAAGCACAATGCAAATAAACTGACTTGACTAGAAACCTATTGGTGAACAACAATGCTGAGAAAAGGGCTTGAAAATTCATATTCAAATGACAGATATACTGTAATCTACAGTTGATGATGTGGACAAACAGAGCTAAATATTGCCCTCTGGTGTTGCTATGGTATTGTAACATTTGAGGATATTAACTTTTCTCCACTCTAGTGTAATCTTCCCCTTTTACAGATTCCAACAATAGATGATTATGGGAACTGGAACATGGTTATTTGTGCCTCAGGTTACTCTAATGTGCTCCATGTATTCAAAGATCAAAATTAAAAAAACAAAATAATAAATTGTCCAACAGTTGTTTGACAATAGTTTGAGCAGCCAACAACTGCACAAATTTGCGGCATTTCGTATTAAGGTACTTGCTACTATGCATGTGTTATTCCACAAAGATGGTGGACACAGCTAAATCAGAGAGGGTCATGGGCAAACGGTCTATAGTCACTGTCTGGAGCACAGGGGCAAAGCTTGATAAAATCCCCTCACACAGCCTGCTAACGGCTGCTCTCCACCAGCTGCGACTTTAATGAAGCATTGTGGTCAGCAGCAGGACCGGGAGCTCAGCAGAGAAACACAATTATTGGCAATAACTGTCAACAGTCAACAGAAGTTCTCTTCTGCTCCTCGGACCTGTCTGGTTGGAGTCTCATCGCATCGCTCCTGTGGAGGGCGGCCCCATGTGGACAGTTGGGGGTCATGCCTGGAGGACGCTCTGGACTCTTGCAGTGGTGCTTTTGTGGCTGGGGACTACAGTTGACTTGCTGACTTTAGGACTGCAGTTGACTTGCTGACTTTGGGACCGCGGTTGTCATGAACGGTTTTGTGCTCGGGTTTCCGTTGGTGGGGGGTTTATAGCATCAACGAAGCTGACTTTATGTTAGGACCGTTAATGTTAGAGTTATGTTGTCTGTTGTTGCCCAAATGAGGATGGGTTCCCTTTTGAGTCTGGTTCCTCTCGAGGTTTCTTCCTCATGTCGTCTGAGGGAGTTTTTCCTTGCCACCGTTGCCACAGGCTTGCTCATTGGGGATAGATTAGGGATAAAATTAGCTCATATTTTAAGTCGTTCAAATTCTGTAAAGCTGCTTTGCGACAATGTTTATTGGTAAAAGCGCTATACAAATAAACTTGACTTGAACTGTAAATTAACTAGCAGGTGTTAGCTAACATCCGCTAATATGCTTGCTGTGCATATATATATATATATATATATATATATATATATATATATATATATATATATAGTTAACAGGTTACTGTAACTGTTACATAATGTTACTATACAAAAACAGCACTCTAGTGGACTGTCGCCCAAATTACTTTAACACGAACATACAGAAATTTGAAGAACTTTTTTTTTTTTAGTGATTCGGTTTCTCTCCACAGTGACTTGTTGCTGCAGAAAATGAAGACTTTTCCACAATTTTTGCAGGCTGATGGGCCTTCTTCTTTGCTTATTTGGCATCCAACTTATCGGTGCATTAATGCCACCTTCTGCTCTGGAGTGGTTAGTGACCTTTCCTGGTGACATTTGAACGTATTCCATTTCCGGTAGAGACTAAACTCGATTACACTGAGTTAGTTTTTTTTAATTCAATCAATTTCAATCAACATGAAAGAAACTAGTACATTCAACATTCTCTATAAACAACTTAAATCTATTTGATTAAACCATACACAAGCAGAATATAAATTAATTGTGTTGCATTTACGAACTTAATTTTTGTAACTTCAAAGACCCGATATTTCCCTTTTTTCAGTAAATACTGAAGAATGAAATGTTCTGTCCATCATCTTTTTGTGTCCTTTTTTTCTATCAGTATTTAAAATGAGGCCATGAAAATGTATTAGAAATTGATATACTAATTCTGTTAGGTCGCACATCAAACCTGCTACTAGAAATGTACATTCTAAAGAACATCTCATTTCTCTGCAGTGTCCCATGGAGCACATATAAAACGGTCAATGAGGTTTCCATATACTATACATTTATATATTCAGACTTACATTTACTGGGGGGGCGGCACGGTGGTGTAGTGATTAGCGCTGTCGCCTCACAGCAAGAAGGTCCGGGTTCGAGCCCCGTGGCCGGCGAGGGCCTTTCTGTGCGGAATTTGCATGTTGTCCGCGTGGGTTTCCTCCGGGTGCTCCGGTTTCCCCCACAGTCCAAAGACATGCAGGTTAGGTTAACTGGTGACTCTAAATTGACCGTAGGTGTGAATGTGAGTGTGAATGGTTGTCTGTGTCTATGTGTCAGCCCTGTGATGACCTGGTGACTTGTCCAGGGTGTACCCCGCCTTTCACCCGTAGTCAGCTGGGATAGGCTCCAGCTTGCCTGCGACCCTGTAGAACAGGATAAAGCAGCTAGAGATAATGAGATGAGATGAGACATTTACTGGGCAGCATGGTTACCATTGACTGATAACAGTGCACGGTGGCAATGGTAAATGACCTAGACATTTGGGAACAAAATGGATTTGTTGAGCACTGTCGCCTCACAGCAAGAAGGTCCTGGGTTCGAGCCCAGCGGCCGGCGAGGACCTTTCCGTGTGGAGTTTGCATGTTCTCCCCAGTTTCCTCCAGGTGTTCCGGTTTCCCCCACAGTCCAGAGATATGCAGGTTAGGCTAATTGGTGGCTCTAAATTGACCATAGGTGTGAGTGTGAATGGTTGTTTGTCTCTATGTGTTAGCCCTGCGATGATCTGGTGACTTGTCCAGGGTGTACCCCACCTCTCGCCCATAGTCAGCTGGGATAGGCTCCAGCTTGCCTGACAGATAATAGATGGATGGATGGACTTACATTTACTGTTGTACATTATGTCTATAAAAGCAGAACTCAGGTATTGGGACAACAGGTAAACTGAGCAGTTTGACTTAGACTTTATTTTATGGCCTAATAAGTCAAAGTCAAAAAGTATAGTACAAAATCCCTTGCAGTGAAACCACTTGCTAGAAAACCAAGACTTCACAGATTCACAGTACTGTTATCAGGCAATGGTAAATGACCTAGACATTTGGGAACAAAATGGATTTGTTAATGCTAAAGGAAAGCCTTTAAATTTGGAAAAGGATCAGCCAGCTTAGGTGCAACATTACGGTCCACACTCTACACCGGGTCTCATACACAGCACAGGAAACAGAAATCGTAAAAGGAAACAGATTCATAGACAGCTATATCTCAAACAAACGTCCGTTATTACAGCAATGACCAGAAATGGTTTAGAAAAAATTCATTTGTTATTTTTTTCACCGAACAGCAAATTTTTGTAGGCAAACAGCTTAAAAAAATCAGGCCTTAACATTGCTAATTGGAATGAAAAATACAGAGAAATCAGATAAACTGTCTTCAATGCAGGAAAGTTATGACAGTTAATAATTCTGAGTATACAATAATCAAACCAGAGAAAGCAGGCATAGAATATTCTCTAGATTATGCAGGTCCTATATGTCCAGTGACTTGAATAAAGAATATTTACTTCCTTATACAGGTCAAATTATGATTTGCCCTACACCAACTCAGTCAGAGGACTTTACATTAAAGTGTTTAACAGAGTTATTTAACCTCTTGGGAAGGCCCCTAAGAATTAGGAGACAATGCATTTGTGGTAACAGGAAATAAAGTTGAAAAACTTCTTGAAGAGAGATGTTCTATTCATTACATTCTTGAAGTATCAACCAGCTTCCAATGGAATTGCAGAGAGAGCAGTCCGAAAAGCAAAATATTTTTTTTTCCGGAAAAATGAGGAAAAATGTGATTGGGACACCTTAATCGAGGATTGTCTCTTTTATCTTAATCCTAGACCAATAGAAGAGAGGGCTCGAGAGGAAGAGGCCCAGGCTAGACTTTACAGGTAGGCAATAAGGTTTTTATTTTAAAAACAAGTAAAGGGAAAAGATTCAAGGATAGAGGTGGAACAGAAGACAAAGTGATAAATGTTTTAGCTTCTAATTCAGTAGAATTAGAGCCCAGTAGTGTCTGGTCAACCAGAAATTTAATATGGACAAGGCACAAAAGGAAAAGTAAATTTTTAATCAAAGGGGAGCCATCAGAGTCACAGGTAATGAGCAAGGCTTTAGAGTCCACTTAGCCCTAGAGCAGGGCTGTGAAACATACGGCCTGCGGGTCACATACGGCCCACAGAGATTCCAAATGACCCTCACCTCAACCAAAGAGTCTACATTCATTGCGTCAACCAGTACCACAAAACGCAATTTGTCATCCATCTGCTAGGTGGGGACAACCTATTTCAAGTTAACAGAGTCATTCAAGACTAAAGAAAGATCCCGAGCTAGCTTCTTGCTGTCAAGATGTTGTCAAAGAAAAGGAAAGTTGAGAAAGAGCATCGAAGCTTTCAGGAAAAGTGGGTGAATGCCTACTTGTTTTGGGATGTTAATAGTAAACCAATTTCTTTAGTTTGCTCATAGTAACTGTGGCAGCGGGGGCGTGGTCAAGCGCCGGTCTGTGACAGGAGGGCAGAGTCAGGGAAGGTGAGTGGCAGAATCACTACACCTGAGAGCAATTAACCTGTGTTTGTGTGTCTTCCCAGTGACCGCGCCCTATTTAGGGAGGGAGAGTGAGAGCAGAGGAGATCTCTCCTGAACCAGACACCTGATGTGTGTGTGAGCGTGTGTCTGTGCCCAACATATTGTGTTCACTGAAAAGTGTAACAATAAAACTATTTGTTGAACCTGATCTCTGTCCTGCCGTCCTCTGTGCTCCACCCCTCCGTAAGAACTGCTACAGTAACTTACTGTTCCAAAGAAGTATAATATGAGGAGGCATTACCAGACCACTCATGCTGAGAAGTATGATCGCAACACTGGCGAGTTGCGGGAAGACAAAGTGAAGGAGTTGATGGCTACATTACAGAATTACAGAAATACTGTAGTCAATATTTACAAGAGATGGGCGGCACAGTGTTGTAGTGGTTAGTGCTGTCACCTCACAGCAAGAAGGTCCAGGTTCAAGCCCCGTGGCCGGTGAGGGCCTTTCTGTGAGGAGTTTGCATGTTCTCCCCGTGTCCGCGTGGGTTTCCTCCGGTTGCTCCGGTTTCCCCCACAGTCCAAAGACATGCAGGTTAGGTTAACTGGTGACTCTAAATTGACCGTAGGTGTGAATGTGAATGGTTGTCTGTGTCTATGTGTCAGCCCTGTGATGACCTGGCGACTTGTCCAGGGCGTACCTCGCCTTTCGCCCGTAGTCAGCTGGGATAGGCTCCAGCTTGCCTGCGACCCTGTAGAACAGGATAAAGCGGCTACAGATAATGAGATGAGATGAGTATTTACAAGAGGTCATGAAACAAGTGAGGCTGCTGTGAAGGCCAGCTAGCCAATGACATTGCACAGGCATCAAAGTCATATTCAGAGGGGGAGTTTATAAAAACTTTGTAGAACTTTGCACGGGTGGGTGGAGCACAGAAGTACGGCAGGCCAGAACTGAGTTTCCAAAAACTCTAACACTTTTCAGCGTTTTTCACTCTCCCAGACACTCAGACACACACATCAGCCGTCTGGTTGGGGAGAGAGCTCTCTTCCTCTGCTCTCTCTCTCCTTACATTGGGTGTGGTCGCTGGGAAGACACACAAACACAGGTTAATTGACATCAGGTGTAGTGATTCTGCCACTTACCTTCCCTGACTCCGCCCTCCGGTCACAGACCGACGCTTGACCACGCCCCTGCTGCCACATACCCCCACCGCCCGACTCTGGCCGGGCAGCTGTCCGGCCTGCAGCTGACTCCCCCCCCGACGGGAGAGGAAGTCCGCCACAACCATCTGCACCCCCGGCCTGTGGATCACCTTGAAGTTAAAGGGCTGGAGTGCCAGATACCAACGGGTGATCCACGCATTGGCATCCTTCATGCGGTGGAGCCACTGGAGGGGCGCGTGGTTCGAATAGAGGGTGAAAGGGCATCCCAGTATGTAGTAGCGGAGGGCGAGGACCGCCCACTTGATGGCTAGGCAGTCCTTCTCGATTGTGCTGTAGCGCCCCTCACGCACTGACAGCTTCCTGCTGATATACAGCACGGGGCGATCCTCCCCCTCCACCTCCTGGGACAAAACAGCCCCCAGCCCTCTGTCTGACGCGTCCGTCTGCAACATAAAGGGGAGAGAGAAGTCAAATCAAATCAAATCAAGTTTATTTGTACAGCGCTTTTAACAATAAACATTGTCGCAAAGCAGCTTTACAGAATTTGAACGACTTAAAACATGAGCTAATTTTATCCCTAATCTATCCCCAATGAGCAAGCCTGTGGCGACGGTGGCAAGGAAAAACTCCCTCAGACGACATGAGGAAGAAACCTCGAGAGGAACCAGACTCAAAAGGGAACCCATCCTCATTTGGGCAACAACAGACAGCCTGACTATAATATTAACAGTTTTAACAGGTATAACCCTCAACTGTCCTCATGGGGCCATCCTTCACAGGAGTGGGGCGATAAAACTCCGACCAGACACAGGGCACCAGGATGGATCAAGCAGGTCTGAGGGGCAGAAGAGGCCAGCATCTCAATCCCAGGATCAACATGTAACTCAGAGGGACAGATGGGGGGGGGGGGAGAGAGAGAGAAAACATGTTGTTAGGTATGCCCTAAAAATGACAAGTATTAAATCTGTGTGGTAGGCTCGCAGAGACGAGAGTCTTTACATCAGGCATGACACACAATGGCATGTTAATATGGTAAAAAATATATCATGACCTGCTCTGGCTGGATGCTTGATTGGGTGATGGGAGCACACTCCTCAGCAATGATGAGATGCAGATGGGACCCTTAGGCCTGGCCAAGACAATTCAGTTACATTTCACCGGGTCTGGGACATGCGACAGAATGTCTGACGGCCGATTCCCTGCAGGCTACGATAGCCAGTCGAGGTCCCCACCGTCTCCACCAAAAGATTTCCTGTTGACTCCATGTAACTCAGAGGGACAGATTTGGAGTGGGGGGGGGGGAAAGAAAGAAAACACAGGTGGTTAGGTATGCCCAATGTCACCTGAATAAGTAGGAACAGTATACATATTGCACCGAGTACAAGCAGGGACTCCGGCAACTAACTATGACAGCATAACTAAAAGGAGAGAGCCAGAAGGTAACACAGGCATGAGGGAGCCCCGGGACATAAAGCAGCCAGCCACTGCACCGTCAACAAACTCGAGTGAGCAAGCGAGTGGGGACTGACAGCATCCATACATCCCAGTTTACCAAAACACTCTATGTCTGAGGACCCTCCAGATCTACTCCTTTACCTCATAAACACCATTAACAAAAGGCTTGACTAAACAGATATGTTTTCAGCCTAGACTTAAATGCTGAGACTGTGTCTGATTCCCGAACATTACTTGGAAGGCTGTTCCATAACAGTGGGGCTTTGTAAGAAAAGGCTCTGCCCCCTGATGTAGCCTTCACTATACGAGGTACCAGCAGATAGCCTGCACCTTTTGATCTAAGTAGGCGTGGCGGGTCGTAGAGGAGCAGAAGTTCACTCAGGTACTGTGGTGCGAGACCATTTAGTGCTTTAAAGGTCAATAGTAGTATTTTATAATCAATACGAAATTTGACTGGGAGCCAATGCAGTGTGGATAAGACAAGCGTGATGTGGTCATATTTTCTAGTTCTAGTAAGGACTCTTGCTGTGGCATTTTGAACTAACTGGAGCTTGTTTATGCACTTATTGGAACATCCAGACAGTAAGGCATTACAATAATCCAACCTGGAGGTAACGAAAGCATGGACTAGTTTTTCTGCATCATGCAATGACATTAAATTTCTTATCTTTGCAATATTTCTGAGATGAAAGAAAGCTATCCGGGTGATGTTATCAATGTGAGTTTCGAATGAAAGACTGGGGTCAATAATCACTCCGAGGTCTTTTACTGCTGCACGTGAAGAAACAGAAAGGCCATCCAGAGTTACTGTGTAATCAGAAAACTTACTTCTAGCTGTATGTGGTCCTAGCACAAGTACTTCAGTCTTGTCAGAGTTAAGCAGAAGGAAATTTATAAGCATCCAGTGTCTAATGTCCTTAACACATTCCTCAATTTTATTAAGCTGGTGTCTCTCATCAGGTTTTGCAGAGACATACAACTGTGTGTCATCAGCATAACAGTGGAAACTAATACAATGTTTACGAATAATATCGCCCAGAGGTAACATATATAGAGAAAAAAGCAGTGGACCCAAGACAGAACCTTGTGGAACACCAAACTTTACCTCGGTACGTCTAGAAATATCACCATTTATATCGACATACTGATAACGATCAGTTAGATAAGACCTGAGCCAGGAGAGGGCCATTCCCTTAACTCCCACAACATTTTCTAGTCTATCCAGAAGAATGGAATGATCAATGGTATCAAATGCTGCACTAAGGTCAAGCAACACAAGTAGCGAGACACAGCCCTGATCAGACGCCAACAGTAGGTCGTTTACTACTTTAACCAGTGCTGTCTCTGTGCTATGATGAGGTCTAAATCCTGACTGATACATTTCATGGATGTTATTCCTATGTAAATATGAGCATAACTGCTGTGCCACAGCTTTTTCAAAGATCTTGGAGATAAAGGGGAGGTTTGATATTGGCTGATAATTGGACAGCTGACAGGGATCAAGGTCAGGTTTTTTAATCAGGGGTTTGATAACTGCTAGTTTAAAGGATTTGGGTACATAGCCAATCATAAGAGAAGAATTTATTATTTTTAGAAGCGGTTCAATTACTCCAGGCATTATCTGTTTGAATAGATGTGTCGGTAAGGGATCTAGTACGCAAGTTGAGGCTTTTGATGTAGAGATTAATGAAAGTAATTCAGTTTCTTTTAGGGGAGTAAAACATTCTAACTGATGATCTGAAACAGTGATATTGTTAACTACAAGGTCACTTTCATTGTCTAACCTTAAATTAGTAGTTTGAATTTTTTGTCGGATATTCTCAATTTTGTCATTAAAAAAATTCATGAAGTCGTTGCTACTACATACTGCAGGTGTGCATGTGTTGATAGTGGACTTATTCCTGGTTAATTTTGCTACAGTATTAAATAGGAATCTAGGATTATTTTTGTTATCTTCTATTAGTGAGGAGAGATATGTTGATCTCGCAGCACTAAGAGCTTTTCTATACTTCAGGAAGCTCTCCTTCCACGCCAATTTGAACACTACCAATTTTGTTTGACGCCATTTACGTTCCAATTTTCGAGTGGTCTGTTTTAATGTGCGAGTGTCATCATTATACCAGGGTGCTAATTTTTTGTCTCTGACCATTTTCCTTTTTAGAGGAGCTACATTATCTAAAGTATGGCGGAATGTTGACTCTAAGCATTCAGTTGCCTGATCGAGTTCTGCAGGGGCTGACAGTGACCCAATCAAAGTTGACAGCTCTGGGAGATCATTTATAAAGCTCTGTGCAGTAGTTGACGTGAAAGTACGTTTAATACAGTAGCGTGGTGAGGTGCATATATTATTACTCAGACATATTTTGAATGAGATGAGACAATGATCTGAGATAACTTCAGACTGTGGAAGTATGACTATATTGTCTACGTTTAATCTGAATGTTAGTATTAGATCAAGGGTGTGACCACCATTATGGGTCGGTCCTATGACATTCTGCTTAATCCCGACTGAATCTAAGATGGACACAAACGCTGTTTTTAAAGGGTCTTCTGGGTTATCAAAGTGAATATTAAAATCTCCGACAACTAAAGCTTTGTCTAAGGAAATAACCAAATCTGAGATAAAATCTGCAAATTCAGAAAGAAACTCAGAATATGGCCCCGGGGGCCTGTAAATAATAAGCAATGGAATTAACTGGGTAGACTTATTTTTCGAGGCTACATACATTATATGAGTATGAAGAACTTCAAATGTATTAAATTTATAACCAGGTTTGTGTGTTACACCTAGATAATCGTTATAAATAACCGCGACGCCTCCTCCTCTGCCAGTTAGACGAGGCTGGTGTATATAACTGTATCCAGGAGGACTCGCTTCATTTAATGCTATATATTCATTTGGCTTAATCCATGTTTCTGTTAAACACAGTACATTAAACTCCTGATCAGTAATGAGTTCATTAACCATTAGCGCTTTAGATGTAAGAGATCTAATATTTAATAGCCCCACCTTTAGATCAAAGGTGCTGGCAGCAGCTGTACAGTCAGTCTGATCTAATTTTATATTGATTAGGTTACTGGAACAAACTCTCTGAAAATTTCTACCTTTTTGTTGAGCTCGGGGAACAGACACAGTCTCGATGTAGTGGGCCCTGAGTGACGACTCTGTGCAGCTAGCAGACAGTCGGTTTAGCCTGTTCGTCTGCTCCCTGGCCTTGGCTCTGGATTGTCAGAAATTAACTAGGCCTGTTCTGAGACTATGACCTATGCTGCAGGAAATGAGAGCAGCACCTTCCCGAGTGGGATGGATACCGTCCCGCCCTAACAGGCCAGCAGTGCCCTCAAAATTAGCCCAATTATCTATAAAGCCCACACTGTTTTCAGAGCACCACCTGGACAGCCAGCAGTTCAGCGACCATAACCTGCTGTAAGCTACATCGCCACGCCGCATTGGGATGGGGCCAGAGCATACTACAGCATCGGACATCGCCTTCGCTAATTTAAACACCTCTACAAAGTTACTCTTAGTAACCTCAGACTGACGAAGGCGTATATCATTAGCTCCTGCATGGATAACTATCTTTGAGAACCTGTGCTTGCCTAGGACCCTAAGATTACCTGCTATGTCCGGCGCCCTGGCTCCCGGTATACACCTGACTAAAGCTGCTGGTGCCCCTAAAGGCTGAGCTAATTTCACGTGCCGTATGATAGAGTCCCCTATAACCAGAGCTCTTTCAGGTTTCTCAGTGGGTGCATCACTAAGGAGAGCAAACCTGTTCGACACATGACGCGGAGAGGAGTGGTGCTCCCGTGGGCGAGCCTCAGCGGTAGCTTTGGCTCTACGCTTATGCCGCCGAGCCGTCACCCATTCGCCCCGCTGTAAGGGCTCTAATGCCGGAGTTGGGGGATTGCTAACTCCACCTAGGGCGTCCAGACTTTCCCTAACAGAAACTACACTGTTCTCACGCTCACTAACCTGCTCTAAAGCCTGGACACGCGCTTCTAGCACTGAAATCTTCTCTGTCAGAGAGCTAACTAATCTGCACTTATCACAAGTAAAGCTAATAGAGCTATCGCTAGTGACGGAGGAAGAATGACTAAACATCCTGCACTCAGCACACTGAACAGGCTGAAGGTGTGCCATGATGAAAAGATTCACGTACCTTAAATGAAGATCTGTTGATATTAAAGCAGATCAGATGGCCTCCGCTTGTGGACTTTACACAGGAGGAGAGAAAAAGAAGTCAGGGGAGTGTAACAGTGGCCCCCCACACAGTGCAGCCTTCACATCAGAGAAAGCCCGCTGGCATTGCTCCATCCACTGGACCGGATCTGGTGCCCCCTTTTTAGTGAGATCAGTCAGCGGGCTGGTGACTTCCGAATAATTAGGTATAAACCTACGGTAATAGCCAGCCAGCCCCAGGAACTGTCTCAGCCCCTTTTTGGTCTTGGGCCTCGGGCAGGCCGCAATTGCTGCCGTCTTATTAATTTGGGGACACACCTGCCCGTTGCCCAAGTGGAAGCCCAGATACCGTACTTCCACCCGCCCAATCGCAAACTTCTTTGGGTTGGCTGTGAGCCCTGCTCGCCTCAGCGACCTAAGGACGGCCCTCAGATGTTCGAGGTGCTGCTGCCAGTCATTACTATAGATGATGATATCATCCAGATAAGCGGCCGCATAAGTGGCGTGAGGGCGGAGGACTCTGTCCATCAGCCGCTGAAATGTCGCAGGCACCCCAAACAGCCCAAACGGAAGGGTGACGAATTGGTGTAAACCAAATGGTGTGGAAAAGGCCGTTTTTTCTCAGGATTGTGGAGTCAAGGGGATCTGCCAATATCCCTTCGTCAAATCCAGCGTCGAATAAAAGCGAGCAGTGCCGAGTCGATCCAGCAACTCGTCAATGCGAGGCATTGGGTACACGTCGATTTTAGACACCGCGTTGACTTTTCTATTGTCCACACAGAACCGGACCGACCCGTCGGCCTTGGGAACCAAGACCATTGGCCTGCTCCAGTCACTGTGGGACTCCTCGACGATGCCCATTTCGAGCATGGCCTCGAGTTCTTCCCGAACCACCTTTTTCTTGTGTTCGGGTAGCCTGTAAGGGCGGCTGCGCACTATCACCCTCAGGGGCATCTCAATGTGGTGTTCTATGAGGCGGGTGCGGCCAGGCAGGGGCGAGAACACGTCCGAAAATTCGGTCTGCAACTGGGCAACCTCTGTTAGTTGGGTCGGGGAGAGGTGGTCTCCACAGGGGACCGGAGAGGTAAGCGATGTCAATGTTCCTTTTTGAACCTCCGGCTCCAGCTCCGCCTTCTCTGGAACTACCGACACCAATGCCACGAGGACCTCCTCGTTCCAGAATTTAAGCAGATTGAGGTGGTAAATCTGTAGCGCTCCACCCTTGTCCATTCGCCTCACCTCATAGTCAACGTCCTCGACTCGCTGTGTGACCTTAAAGGGTCCTTGCCACTTGGTGATCAATTTGGAGCTCAACGTGGGCAACACTACGAGTACTTTATCTCCCGGTGTGAACTCCCTAAGGCGCGTACCACTGTCGTACAGGCAGATTTGCTGTTCTTGAGCCTGCCGCAAATTCTCCTGGGTTAGGTGTGTGTGTGGAGTTTTGCACACAGGTCAATAACGTATTGAATTTCGTTTTTGCTCGGTGAAGGTCCCTCCTCCCAATTTTCCCACAGTACATCTAGGATGCCGTGCGGCTTATGCCCATATAATAATTAGAACAGGGAGAACCCCGTGGAGGCTTGTGGGACCTCTCGGACTGCGAATAACAGGGGTTCGAACCATTTATCCCAATTGCGTGCGTCCTCGCTTACGAATTTTTTACATTATATTCTTGAGGGTGCGGTTGAACCATTCGACTAAACCAACCGTTTGTGGGTGATAAACGCTGGTGCGGTTCGGCTTAATTCCCAATAACCCATACAGTTCGAACAGTGTGTGTGACATAAACAAAGTGCCTTGATCAGTCAGAATCTCTTTGGGGATTCCGCGGAAGATTACGTGGAAGAGTGCTTCTACAATGCTGCGTGCTGAGATATTGCGCAGAGGCACTGCTTCCGGTTATCGCATTGCATAGTCCACCAGGACTAAAATAAAGCTATACCCTCATGTTGACCGATCTAATGGCCTGACGAGATCCATCCCAATTCTCTTGAACGGGGTCTCGATTAATGGTAGAGGGGGCAAAGACGCTTTTGGAATGGCCTCTGGATTTACTAACTGGCATTTGCGGCATGCCGTACACCACCTACGGACATCGCCGCGAATCCCTGGCCAATAGAACTGGGCCTTTATTCAGGCTGGTGTCTTATCCTGCCCCAAGTGTCCAGCCATGGGATTAAAGTGAGCCACCTGGAATACCAATTCCCGGCGGCTCTTTGGGATCAAAAGTTGTGAGACCGTCTCCTTAGTCCGAGTGTCCTGCATCACTCGGTATAATCTATCTCTCATAATGGAGAAATAGGGGAAGGACGGGGTGGCGTTTGGCTGGAGTGTTTGACCATCGATTACTCTCACTTGGTCAAACACATGCTGCAGAGTCTCGTCTCGCGACTGCTCTAACGGGAAATCTGCAAGGGATTCCCCGAGAGAGGGAGGAGGAGCCTGCCGCTCCTCACTCTGACGCGAAGATGACATAGATGGCTCTGTGACAGCTGCTCCTGCCAATGCCACTCTGGGACCTCCCCCTGCTGAACTACAGCAGGACCCACTCTTTACTAAATGAGTTATTAATTCCCGAAATCCTGGCCAGTCAGTTCCCAAAATTATCGAGTGGGTAAGGTGAGGATTAACCTCTGCCTTTACTCTAGATTTCTCCCCTCAAAATAGAATGTGGACCGACACTAAAGGGTAGTTGTGAACATCCCTGTGCACACACAACACCTTCACCAATTGTGCTCCCCCCAATGCCTCACCTTGCACCAGGCTTTGGTGGATTGAGGTCTGATTACAGCTGGAGTCCACCAAAGCCTGATACGTATCCCCTTGGACACTCACCGGTATGCGATATGCTTCGGCCCAATGGAGGGCGGTTCCTGGCTTGTTGGGGATCCGGACCACTGCGCCCACCGCGCCCACCTCCATTACCGAGCACTGATGCTGGAGGTGCCCCGGCTCCCCGCAGCACCAGCAAACTGGCCCGGGCTTTCTCTCTGCACCGGCGCTCTGGGGCTCACTCACTTGGGGGGGGTGAGAGACAGACACGGAAGTGGGAAACGAGAGGGCACCATGGGTGCGGCGGGCCGGCTGGGGTGGAGCCGGCCCCTGCCTCCGCGGTGGGGGAATGGGGCGAGGACGAGACACAGAAGGGGAGGGGGGGAGAGAGAGAGAGAGAGAGAGAAGAGAAGAGGAGATCTGCTGTCCTGCCATGGAAACAGCCGCCAAATGATCCTCCACCAACTCAATGGCCTGATCCAGTGACGCAGGGCAATGGCACTGGACCCACTCTGCTGTTCCTTCGGGAAGCCGGACAATGAATTGCTCCAGTGCCACCAGATCAATGATTCCCTCGGCATCACGGTTGTCAGCCCTCAGCCACCACCAGCAGGTGTCCCGGAGTTGCTGGCCAAACGCGAACGGCCATCCGACCTCCTCTAGGCGTAGAGCACGAAAGCTCTGGCGTTGTTGATCGGGGGTGCGCCCCACATGCTGGAGGACGGTCCAGCGCAGGTCCGCGTAGACCAGCCAGCTGTCGGCGGGGAGCTGTAGCGCGGCCAGCTGCGCCTCGCCCGATAGCAGGGGGAGGAGGCGCGCCGCACGTTGTTCCACTGGCCAGCCTGAGGCCTCTGCTGCTTGTTCAAATAGTGTGAGGAAGGCCTCGGGGTTGTCGTGCGGGCCCATCTTCGTTAGGGTGAGGTGGGGTGGGCCCGTGGCGGTGGAGGTGGTGGACCCCGCCAACGCGAGGAGGTGCCGGAACGCCTGACGATCTTCCTGTTGCGCCAGCACCAGGGCCTCGAACCGTTGTTCTTGCTCCTTTCAGAGGGCGAGCAGCGCCTGGTGCTGGCTCTGTTGGGCCGTGGCGAGGGCGTGGATCAGGTCTACAAAGGGGGAGGACTCCATGGGGCTATTCTCCTCTGTGCTCTGATCCTGGGTTTCAGCACCACTGTAGAACTTTGCATGGGTGGGTGGAGCACAGAAGTATGGCAGGCCAGAACTGAGTTTCCAAAAACTCTTTATTAACACTTTTCAGCATTTTTCACTCTCCCAGACACTCAGACACACACATCAGCCGTTTGGTTGGGGAGAGAGCTCTCTTCCTGTGCTCTCTCTCTCTCCCTTATATCGGGCATGGTCGCTGGGAAGACACACAAACACAGGTTAATTGACATCAGGTGTCGCGATTTTGTCACTTACCTTCCCTGACTCCGCCCTCCAGTCACAGACCGACGCTTGACCACGCCCCCGCTGCCACAAACTTGTATGCTTAAAGCAGCTGAACTCATGTGCCTAGACAAGTGACAGTCTTTTGCGAACATTAGCCTATCCAGAAACACTGTGGCAGCGCGGATTGAGGACATCGCTGGACAGTTGACACAATAGCTAATTTGGAAAGTTCAGGGATTTGTTGCTTTTTCCGTCGCAACTGACAAAAGTACAGATGTAACAGATGTGGTACAACTGGCGATGTTTACTCGAGGTGTTGACTCTACTTGTAATATCACTGAGGAATTCGTAGAACTGATACCCATGAACTGGTAAGCATTTTCTGTTATGAATATAAACAAAGCTGCACTGAGATCTCAAATTACACAGAGCCACCTTCACCCAGACCTGTTGCAACAAGGTAGGCAGACTTGGCAATTGCCTAGGGCCCCAGCCCTCGAAGGGCCCCCGCTGCCGAACGACTGGTTATGTATTCAATAGCAATGACAACTTTTTGAGTGCGGCAGCGCAGCGCCTAATGACACTTGTTGAAATACCCTAGTTCCAAGGGGGGCCCCCTAATGCACAACAGCGCCTCCCTACATGTTTTGGCCGAAAAGTGCAATGACAGTCTGTTGTCAACCCCTCAATGCCCATCTCCGTCCAGTCAAGTGGTTGCAGAGCTCCGTGGCAAAAAAAACCCAAAATCAAATATGAAGTGAAATTACCCCTCAGGGAGCCAGAAGAGAAAGAAGAAAAGGGAAGAGGAAGACAGAAAAAAACAAGACACTGGCAAGTGAGAATGTACACACTCATTAATACCAAGCGGGTCGACAAGCAAATTTGGTAGCTAGCTTACGTTAATGGTAGTTATCTTGTAGACAGTGTTTATAACAGTGACTTGTACAGCAATTTAAGCATTGCACTACATTTACTTCTTACACTTCCTGTGCCAGTTGCCTCAAGTGAGAGGAGCTTTTCAGCTCTGAAGCTTATTAAGAACTATAGAGGATTTTGACGTGACGTCACAGGTGACGTGACGCCCCGGTGTCCGCCATTTTGAAGGTCAAGCTAGCTAATGTCAACAACAGTAGCTAGTATGTTACTGTAGCAATGTTTACGTTTAGTCATTTGGATGACTGTTAAAACCTTTCAGTCTCAAGGTTTTCCTTTACTGTGTTTATTAGTTTACTGAGCTAGCGCGCTCAGGCAGGCTGGGAGCAAGCGCGCTAGCTCGGGCAGGCTGGGAGCGAGCGCGCTAGCTCAGTAAACTAGTAAATACAGTAAAGGAAAAACTTGAGACTGAAAGGTTTTAACAGTCATCCAAATGACTGAACGTAAACATTGCTACAGTAACATACTAGCTACTATGTTGTTGACATTAGCTAGTGCTAACAGCTAGCTGCTAGTGCACTGCTACAACACAGACACCGACCCTAATAATACAGTTCTTGGTCATTGCCTGGTAACAGCAAATTTATAACGGGCCATGTCTCAACAGACTAAGAAGTTATTTCAATGACATTTAATAACATTTTGTTTATCCTGAGGACCGAAAGTAAATGAAAATGTGAACAAACCTTAGCTGTAATAAGATGGCGACCACCGGCTCCAGGAACAACCCGCTGATGTAGGCATGTTACCCAGCCTGGTTTTTAATGACATAGGTATACAGATCATGTGGGCCGAAGTCAGGTAAAGACGAGGGCTTGGTGTACTTCCGTACGTCAGTGAACAATCCTGGTGGAAGCAGGTAAACGTCATTCTCTAAGCCTGCTAACCTCAATTTTTGCAAATACCTCTCCCTCTGCTCGCCCTGTAAATGCCCTACGTCGCTGGATAGTGAAGGTGTTTTCTGCATCTCGCTCCTTTTTCTTTGATGTTTTTTCCCTGGTATTTCCCAAACGCCTGACTGCAGGTCAGGAAGATCACCCGCGCTGCAGCGCTGCAAAGCCAGAAAAAGATAGCCTGGTAACGTGTACGGATCACGTACACCAGCATCATTGATTTTCTGGTGATATCGCTTCTTACTCGCGTCATCTAGGCCAGATAAAATACTCGACAATGAGACTTCATCATGATCAACAGTGTATCGCTACCGGTAGTCGCCATATTTGTGACCATCAAAATGGCGCTGGCTACTTGTTGACATGGCAACGGTCACGTGGGTCGAAAACCTCTATATGAGGTCCGCCATGGGCCAAGAGAGACTCTCCGGACTGGCACTGATGTCAATTGAATGTGATGTCCGCAGGTCTTTGGACATGGAGGGTATTGTGGCTGCCTTTGCTGAAGCCAAAGCCCACAAGCAGCAGTTTTAGACATTTTGCCCATGATTCTAGTTGTGTATTCTTAAATTTTTATGTGTTTTTCTATACCTTTTGCACTTTTCTGTGTGTGCTGGTTCTTATTAAGATTCTTATTCATGTTTGTAATCATTTAATCACCATTTGAAGTTATTTCTACTTGTGTATATACTGTAAATATTTAGTGTTGTGTTATTTGCACATTTTATATTACTTTGTCTTACAACCTCGATTCCAAAAAAGTTGGGACGAAGTACAAATCGTAAATAAAAACCAAATGCAATAATTTACAAATCTCAAAAACTGATATTATATTCACAATAGAACATAGACAACATATCAAATGTCGAAAGTGAGACATTTTGAAATATCATGACAAATATTGGCTCATTTGAAATTTCATGACAGCAACACATCTCAAAAAAGTTGGGACAGGGGCAATAAGAGGCTGGAAAAGTTAAAGGTACAAAAAAGGAACAGCTGGAGGACCAAATTGCAACTCATTAGGTCAATTGGCAATAGGTCATTAACATGACTGGGTATAAAAAGAGCATCTTGGAGTGGCAGCGGCTCTCAGAAGTAAAGATGGGAAGAGGATCACCAATCCCCCTAATTCTGCGCCGACGAATAGTGGAGCAATATCAGAAAGGAGTTCGACAGTGTAAAATTCCAAAGAGTTTGAACATATCATCATCTACAATGCATAATATCATCAAAAGATTCAGAGAATCTGGAAGAATCTCTGTGCATAAGGGTCAAGGCCGGAAAACCATACTGGGTGCCCGTGATCTTCGGGCCCTTAGATGGCACTGCATCACATACAGGCATGCTTCTGTATTGGAAATCACAAAATGGGCTCAGGAATATTTCCAGAGAACATTATCTGTGAACACAATTCACCGTGCCATCCGCCGTTGCCAGCTAAAACTCTATAGTTCAAAGAAGAAGCCGTATCTAAACATGATCCAGAAGCGTAGACGTCTTCTCTGGGCCAAGGCTCATTTAAAATGGACTGTGGCAAAGTAGAAAACTGTTCTGTGGTCAGACAAATCAAAATTTGAAGTTCTTTATGGAAATCAGGGACGCTGTGTCATTCGGACTAAAGAGGAGAAGGACGACCCAAGTTGTTATCGGCGCTCAGTTCAGAAGCCTGCATCTCTGATGGTATGGGGTTGCATTAGTGCGTGTGGCATGGGCAGCTTACACATCTGGAAAGACACCATCAATGCTGAAAGGTATATCCAGGTTCTAGAGCAACATATGCTCCCATCCAGACGACGTCTCATTCAGGGAAGACCTTGCATTTTCTAACATGACAATGCCAAACCACATACTGCATCAATTACAGCATCATGGCTGTGTAGAAGAAGGGTCCGGGTACTGAACTGGCCAGCCTGCAGTCCAGATCTTTCACCCATAGAAAACATTTGGCACATCATAAAACGGAAGATACGACAAAAAAGACCTAAGACAGTTGAGCAACTAGAATCTTACATTAGACAAGAATGGGTTAACATTCCTATCCCTAAACTTGAGCGACTTGTCTCCTCAGTCCCCAGACGTTTACAGACTGTTGTAAAGAGAAAAGGGGATGTATCACAGTGGTAAACATGGCCTTGTCCCAACTTTTTTGAGATGTGTTGTTGTCATGAAATTTAAAATCACCTAATTTTTCTCTTTAAATGATACATTTTCTCAGTTTAAACATTTGATATGTCATCTATGTTCTATTCTGAATAAAATATGGAATTTTGAAACTTTCACACCATTGCATTCCGTTTTTATTTACAATTTGTACTTTGTCCCAACTTTTTTGGAATCGGGGTTGTATTTTCATATTTTATTTATATATATATATATATATCACATCACATCACATTATCTCTAGCCGCTTTATCCTTCTACAGGGTCGCAGGCAAGCTGGAGCCTATCCCAGCTGACTACGGGCGAAAGGCGGGGTACACCCTGGACAAGTCGCCAGGTCATCACAGGGCTGACACATAGACACAGACAACCATTCACACTCACATTCACACCTACGGTCAATTTAGAGTCACCAGTTAACCGAACCTGCATGTCTTTGGACTGTGGGGGAAACCGGAGCACCCGGAGGAAACCCACGCGGACACGGGGAGAACATGCAAACTCCGCACAGAAAGGCCCTCGCCGGCCCCGGGGCTCGAACCCAGGACCTTCTTGCTGTGAGGCGACAGCGCTAACCACTACACCACCGTGCCGCCCATATATATATATATATATATATATATATATATATATATATACAGTGGTGCTTGAAAGTTTGTGAACCCTTTAGAATTTTCTATATTTCTGCATAAATATGACCTAAAACATTATCAGATTTTCGCACAAATCCTAAAAGTAGATAAAGAGAACCCAGTTAACAAATGAGACAAAAATATTATACTTGGTCATTTATTTATTGAGGAAAATGAGTCAATATTACATATCTGTGAGTGGCAAAAATATGTGAACCTCTAGGATTAGCAGTTAATTTGAAGGTGAAATTAGAGTCAGGTGTTTTCAATCAATGGGATGACAATCAGGTGTGAGTGGGCACCCTGATTTATTTAAAGAACAGGGATCTATCAAAGTCTGACCTTCACAACACATGTTTGTGGAAGTGTATCATGGCACGAACAAAGAAGATTTCTGTGGACCTCAGAAAAAGCGTTGTTGATGCTCATCAGGCTGGAAAAGGTTACAAAACCATCTCTAAAGAGTTTGAACTCCACCAATCCACAGTCAGACAGATTGTGTACAAATGGAGGAAATTCAAGACCATTGTTACCCTCCCCAGGAGTGGTCGACCAACAAAGATCACTCCAAGAGCAAGGCGTGTAATAGTCGGCGAGGTCACAAAGGACCCCAGGGTAACTTCTAAGCAACTGAAGGCCTCTCTCACATTGGCTAATATTAATGTTCATGAGCCCACCATCAGGAGAACACTGAACAACAATGGTGTGCATGGCAGAGTTGCAAGGAGAAAACCACTGCTCTCCAAAAAGAACATTGCTGCTCGTCTGCAGTTTGCTAAAGATCACATGGACAAGCCAGAAGGCTATTGGAAAAATGTTTTGTGGGTGGATGAGACCAAAATAGAACTTTTTGGTTTAAATTAGAAGCGTGATGTTTGGAGAAAGGAAAACACTGCATTCCAGCATAAGAACCTTATCCCATCCGTGAAACATGGTGGTGGTAGTATCATGGTTTGGGTCTGTTTTGCTGCATCTGGGCCAGGAGGGCTTGCCATCATTGATGGAACAATGAATTCTGAATTATACCAGCAAATTCTAAAGGAAAATGTCAGGACATCTGTCCATGAACTGAATCTCAAGAGAAGGTGGGCCATGCAGTAAGACAACGACCCTAAGCAGACAAGTCGTTCTACCAAAGAATGGTTAAAGAAGAATAAAGTTAATGTTTTGGAATGGCCAAGTCAAAGTCCTGACCTTAATCCAATCGAAATGTTGTGGAAGGACCTGAAGCGAGCAGTTCATGTGAGGAAACCCACCAACATCCCAGAGTTGAAGCTGTTCTGTACGGAGGAATGGGCTAAAATTCCTCCAAGCCGGTGTGCAGGACTGATCAACAGTTACCGGAAACATTTAGTTGCAGTTATTGCTGCACAAGGGGGTCACACCAGATACTGAAAGCAAAGGTTCACATACTTTTGCCACTCACAGATATGTAATATTGGATCATTTTCCTCAATAAATAAATGACCAAGTATTATATTTTTGTCTCATTTGTTTAACTGGGTTCTCTTTATCTACTTTTAGGACTTGTGTGAAAATCTAATAATGTTTTAGGTCATATTTATGCAGAAATATAGAAAATTCTAAAGGGTTCACAAACTTTCAAGCACCAATGTGTGTGTATATATATATATATATATATATATATATATATATATATATATATATATGTGTGTGTGTGTGTGTGTGTATATTTTGTCTATTCTTGTGTTTAATTGGGTTTGATAATTATTTATAATAATGTAAAGAGTTCATTTATTAAGTAAAAATCGTAAGAATGATTACAATATGTGTGATGTTTATTTATTAAGTCTTCAGTGGATAGGCAGCCATAAGGCCTTTCGTCGAGGGGGGGATAATTATGGGCCCCAGATCCCCCTTTGCCTAGGGCCCCCAAATAGCTTGAAATGGGCCTGCCTTCACCATATCATGAAGGTTTCGACAGTACAAAAACTAAATCCTAATTTTGATTTCCTGGTTGAGACCAAGAGATGCGAGATGTCAGGGAAGAGCAACTGAATTTCTCTCTCTCTCACACACACACACAAAATTAAATACACTATTTATTGCCATAGTTTTTGAATGGTAAGGACAGGCAAGTTTATATTGAATGTAAATTGTTGATTGCACTTATCATTCATGCTAATAATTCTACTGTATGTTACATGTTAAAAACATCAAACAAAACACACTGGAATATACTTGAATATACTAGGAATGAATGAATGAATGAATGAATGAATGAAAGTTGAATTTTAAAGATGTTCCTATTGAAACCAAATTGTTAAGTTTTTACTTTCTATTGACGTAATGAATGTAAATTGTTGACTGCACTCATTTTCATGTTTCTATGTTAAAATATATCAAACAAAAAATTGGAAATGTATTGAAATGGAATCAAATGAAATGAATGAGAAATTAGCCTAGCAGTTGTTTTACTGATTCCCTTTGGAACAGTGTTCAAAATTTCTTTAATAAACTAATAATTTTGCCATGGGGAGTTTATGGTTGCCCTTTTTAAATGGATGTTCAGTGACTATTTGGCCCTCAATGACCTGGAAATTTAGTGGTGTGGCCCTCAGTGAAAATTAATTTAACACCCCTGCCCTAGAGACTGAACACTCAAGACAAATGGGAAATTTTTTCATGGTATAGATGAAGATTGATCTGAAGATGGACCTATCATTCGACCTACCAATTGAGTTTTCTGCTATATGTTATGCACAGACATCAAACATACGGTACAGGACTCAGAGGGGTCATTAAAGGGATAGTTCGGGATTTTTGACATGAATCTGTATGGCATCCCCATCAATAGTGTCGTGCAAACACACTGACCTTACCCCTGACAGCATCCTGTGAGTCCAGTTCTTGTCCAGTTTTGGTCCAGACGAAAGTAGTCCGGCAAGTTTGTTGGGGTCACGAAAGTAAAACGTTTTTCATCTCAAAACAGTATGTGTTCAAAAGAGTGATATATTTGCATCACAAAACCGTTGGCAAATAAAAAGTCAGACCTCGAAATCGCTTGGCACTATTTTCCTGCGCGCTGCCGGCTTCATCCAGCTGCGGCTCCAGCTTCAAGGATAAGCTGGAGCCGCATAAGTAGGAGTCCCGGCGGGTGGTTTGTATTCGATTCGTTTATATCCTGACCTTGTTAGCTGTCAGATTTATGTTCATGGACCCGGTAAGCTGGTAAATAATATTTATTATTATTTTTTTTATTTACCAAATTCTAACAGAAAACGAGAGCACCCGAAAGGGAAAGCTGAGCCGAGCTGCTTCACGGCTGTAATGCAAATTGCTTTCCTCCTCAGTATACAAGTGCGCTTCCATGTCAGGGAAAAAGAAACTACCACTGCTGCCTATGTAGTGCCCTATTTATACAAATAGGAGTCATTCAGGATTCAGCCATGTTTTTGCTCCGTGTCATGGCTGAATCCTGAATGACTCCTATTTGTATAAATAGGGCACTACATAGGCAGCAGTGGTAGTTTCTTTTTCCCTGACATGGAAGCGCACTTGTATACTGAGGAGGAAAGCAATTTGCATTACAGCCGTGAAGCAGCTCGGCTCAGCTTTCCCTTTCGGGCGCTCTCGTTTTCTGTTAGAATTTGGTAAAGAAAAAAAAAAAAATTATTTACCAGCTTACCGGGTCCATGAACATAAATCTTACAGCTAACAAGGTCGGGATATAAACGAATCGAATACAAACCACCCGCCGGGACTCCTACTTATGCGGCTCCAGCTTATCCTTGAAGCTGGAGCCGCAGCTGGATGAAGCCGGCAGCGCGCAGGAAAATAGTGCCAAGCGATTTCGAGGTCTGACTTTTTATTTGCCAATGGTTTTGTGATGCAAATATATCACTCTTTTGAACACATACTGTTTTGAGACGAAAAACGTTTTACTTTCGTGACCCCAACAAACTTGCCGGACTACTTTCGTCTGGACCAAAACTGGACAAGAACTGGACTCACAGGATGCTGTCAGAGGTAAGTCAGTGTGTTTGCATGACACTATTGATGGGGATGCCATACAGATTCATGTCAAAAATCCCGAACTATCCCTTTAAGGGCACTAGGCCAGAGCCCTCCAACAGAGCAGTGCACTGGGAATGGACTGATCACCCATCCCAGCATAAAGTAGGAAGCATTGTCATCTATGGGGCCTTGTAGGATAAAGTATCCCAGAGTGCTTGTGTTGGGGCTATCAAAAGTCTCAGACTGTAAATGTCTTAAATGTCCTGATTGTATAAATCAGTGTACATTAACAAGGGTTCCCTGTGTCTACACATGGATATGCGCGATATATCCTGAAATAACAGAACAGATTAAGAGCAGAGAGAGCTGGAGCTTTATTTCTGTTAGTATAGGTAATCGTATGGGGCCGAGTAAAATTAAGGATTAATTTCACGAGTGATTTCGAAGTTTTGTGACTTGGGCAATTTCAAAACTTTGAAATCACGAGCGAAATTGATCCTTAATTTTACGAGGAACCATACGATTACTTGTTTATAATATATCGGGCCAAATTCATACTTTGGAAGCCATTCAAGTTCACAACATTTGTCAGTCACGTTTTCTGAACCAATCAGGGAGCAAGACTATCTTGCACATTTGAATCAGTTTCTAACGTGTCTTTCATCATGACACAAGGATTTTAAAAGTGGTTTACAAAATTTTACTGGAACTTCTTTACAAAAAGCTGATTGCTAAATGCAAGAAACCTCTGTGCTTCATCTAAAAGGAATTACAAATATCATTCATCGTTATAAATTTAACCAAGTAACGAACTAGCCAATAGCATTTCAGAAATACGGCCCCGTGTTAAGGAAAAAAAGCCCTCCTTGACTGACCAATCAGAATTGAGCAATTTGGCCCTATGTATTATAATCAGAGGAACAAAGCTCCTGTATAAAAGTTATTTTAGTTATCATCTACCTGTACATTAAAAAAAAAAATAGTACAAATAGTACTTGCAAAATAGGGGGAAAGTGATATGGGGGGGGGGCAAGTGGGTTTAAAAGTTAATGTTGAGCCCCCTGATCTGGTAATAAATACATGTTCACTGTATGTTGTAACGCGGCTGTGACAAACCAGACACTCGCGGATTAAGAATAAACTCAAGGCTTTAGACACAGTGAGAAAAGACAATGTGCAATAACCAGGACAGGTCAATACCGGGAAATCCAACAAAGTAATGAGGGCTAGACAAATTGAGGTCATGAAGTGGGCAATAGTCCAAGAACCAGAAATCAGGAAACCACAGGCAAGATAAACACAAGGGCTAGGCAAATCGGAGTCGAGAAACAGACGAAGATCGAGAAACCGGGAAGCGAGAAAAATGAGCAGATAAACGCAAGGGATAAGCGAAACGGGAAGGCAAAAAGGGCCATACACGGAACCACAATCAGAATTATAACCGCTCACGGAAATGTGGAGGCAATACTATACCATGAACAAAACAGAGGGGTATAAATACAGACATAAACAAAACGGTACAGGTGATGACAGTTAAAACTCAGGGAGCCACTCCGAGGAAGTGGCTCAGGGTTGGCTGATGGAGTGCACATGGTAGTGTCAGGTGTGTGAGTGGGATTGTGGGAAGTGGAGTCCAGAGTGATCGGTGAGCCCGGGAGCATGTCATATGTGCTGCTGCGTGGAATTATGGCCTCAATGCATCTGAACACTGAAATTCCAACCCCTAAGAAAGGAAAAGGGAAAATGGGGAATATGTTCAGGAAAATGCTGAAAAGGAAAACTCATTGATGGTGTTGAGGGCCTTCTCTAATTCTATATGTGATTCAGTGTTACAGATAATTGGACAAAGAATTAAAAGAAACAGAAATGCTTGGAAAGAGGAAGTAAAAGCCTTAATCTTAGGATCCAAGAGAAAAAAAGGGGGAAAATACCATGTTACATGGGATTGGTAGCTATACCATTGCTATTTATAGTATCTGTATTTGTAGGATTAGAAGTAAGGTCAGAAGAAACTTATAATCTGTTAGGACTAGGACTGTTTTGGCCTCTAGAGGCCGCTGTTATTTCCTTTTCGTGTCATGTTTATTTTGGCCTCTAGAGGCCGCCACTGTTCCTGTGTTTTGTGTTTTTGTTAATTGCCTGTTAGTCCTAATTATCTTCACCTGTGTCCTTAATTAGTTTGTGTATTTATACCCCTGAGTTCAGTCCTCTTGTCACGGAGTCTTTGTGCTGTTATGTTTATCTCCAGTTTCCTCTGTACCGTGTTCTTTGTTTTGTACTTTGCTTTTCTGGTTTTTTGGCTTTTGTTTTGTACCTTTTGGATATTTTTATTTTTGTGATCTTCTGAGCTTTTGCATTTTTGCCTTTTCCTTTTTGGACTTTGAACTTTTGATATTTTATTTTTCCCTTTGTCTTCCCAGTATTGGATTATACTCTTTGTTTTGTTTTTTTTGTTTTGCCCTGTATATAGTGTATATAGTATAAATAAACCTTTTGATACTTTTTCTACTTCCGCCTCACGCCTCTGCATTTGAGTCATCCCCCTGGTGGCCTAGTGGGGGTTTGCTGGATTATCACACCAACGAACCAGGTTCGAATCCCAGCAAAACCCTAACAGAAAGACTCCGTCATGACCGACTCAGCAGAGGCTGCTTCAACTGTCTACCCGGCCAACCTTCAGGGAATTACGGCAGCTTTGACACGCTTCGGAGCAACCATGGACGCTCATGGACGTACGCTCACCAGCCAATGTGAGGCCCTTGCTCGCCACGAGGAACTGCTTCAGCAAATCGGGAAAACCCTGGCACAGCTGACATCTCTGCCTGCATCTCCTGATCCAGCTCCCGCTCCTGCTCCTGTGCCTCCTGCCATGCTGCCTTCTTCACCTTGCGAACCCAGCCTTCCTGCACCACAGAGGTACGACGGCAAGCACAGTGAGTGCCGAGAGTTCCTTACCCAGTGTCAACTCACCTTTGAGCTTCAGCCTACCACCTACACTACGGATCGCCGCAAGATTGCCTTTGTGATCACCTTATTAGCTGGTAAGGCGCGAGCCTGGGCTACTGCTATCTGGCAAAGACAGGGACCTGAGTGCCTTGATTTCCAGCTGTTCTCTGAAGAGATGCTTCGGGTCTTCGATCAGGCGGACATCAGTACCGACGCAGCCCGAAAGCTCATGTCCATCCGGCAAGGAGGAAGCGTCGCAGATTACGCCATCTCGTTCCGAACGCTCGCAGCAGTAAGTGGATGGAACGAGACTGCCCTGGTGTCAGCCTTCCACCATGGTCTGTCTGACCCCATCAAGGACGGTCTGGCCTCTATTGGATGCCCAAGTGACCTTGAAAACCTCATCTCACATGCTATTCGTCTGGACAACAGGATGAGAGAACGCCACCAAGCCTTGAGCCCCCCCAGCCTCCCTACCTCTACCTGGAGACCGTCTACCTCCTTCAGTGACTGTCCAGAACCCATGCAAGTGGGTCGTACTCGCCTCTCCGCATCTGAGAGGGAGCGCAGAAGGAGGGACAAGTGCTGCATCTACTGTGGCAAGCCTGGTCACTTCCGAGCATCATGTCCCGAACTCTTGGGAAAAGGACCGCCCCGTCCAGCCGAGGGAGGGTTGTGACGGGGCCTACCCTCTCTCCCGGACTCCCTGGCCAAGGAATCTACATCCCGGTCTCCATCTCCTGGGGTGAGTCTGTCCACTCTTGTCAAGCTTTGATAGACTCAGGGGCGGCTGGGAATTTTATGGATATTCACTTCGCTCAAAGCATCAATATTCCGACTGCACCTCTTGAAGTCCCACTGTCTGTGTCTGCCCTCGATGGCCAAGCGTTAGGTGATGGAAGAGTCACCCAAGTTACTTCTCCAGTCTTCCTCCAGTCTCAAGGTCACAAGGAAGAAATATCCCTGCACCTGATTCCTTCACCTGAGTTCCCAGTTATTCTAGGCCTTCCTTGGCTTACTCGCCACAACCCTCGCATAGACTGGGTAACAAGCCAGGTTGTGGAATGGGGCCCTGCATGCCATGCCTCTTGTCTGCTCTCTAGCTCTCCTGTGTCTCCTGCCGAGCCCCCTGATCTCACAGAGTTATTTCAAGTTCCCACAGAGTACTGGGATCTCAAGGAGGTATTCAGCAAGAGCAGGGCCGCCGTTCTTCCTCCGCACCGGGCCTACGACTGTGCCATCGACTTGCTCCCTGGGACTACCCCTCCTCGTGGCAGGCTGTTTTCCCTCTCTCAGCCAGAACGCAAGGCCATGGAGGAATACCTCAAAGACGCCCTGGTCTCTGGGTTCATTCGACCCTCCACCTCACCTGCTGGTGCCGGCTTCTTCTTTGTCGGCAAGAAGGATGGGGGGCTCCGACCATGTATTGACTACAGGGGCCTGAACAAGATCACTGTGCGCAACCGATATCCCCTTCCGCTGATGTCCACTGCTTTCGACCTGCTCCAAGGCGCCACCGTCTTCACCAAGTTGGACCTACGGAACGCATACCACCTCATCCGTATCCGACAGGGAGACGAGTGGAAGACTGCCTTTAACACCCCGTCTGGGCACTACGAATACCAGGTGATGCCCTTCGGACTCACCAACGCACCAGCTGTTTTTCAGGCCCTAATCAACGACGTCTTAAGGGACATGATTAACCTGTACGTTTTTGTCTACCTCGACGACATCCTTATCTTTTCCAAGACCATGCAGGAGCACCGCCACCATGTCCGCCAGGTTCTCCAGAGGCTGCTACAGAACAATCTGTTCGCCAAGGCCCAGAAATGCGAATTTCATGTTCCCGAGGTCTCCTTTCTGGGATTTATTGTACGGACAGGCCAACTCCAAATGGACCCTGCCAAGACCCTGGCCGTCCGGGACTGGCCTACTCCCAAGTCTGTTAAGGAGGTTCAGTGGTTCTTAGGATTCGCTAACTTCTATCGCAAGTTCATCAGGAACTTCAGTTCTGTGGCAGCACCCATGTCAGACCTCACCAAAGGGACAGGTGGATCTTATGTCTGGTCTCCTCAGGCGGAAAAGGCGTTCAAAGACCTCAAGGACCGCTTCTGCACGGCACCCATTCTGGTCCTCCCGGACACCTCCCAACCATTCATCGTGGAGGTGGACACCTCGGACAGTGGTGTCGGTGCGGTGCTCTCTCAATGTTCGGAAGGAAAGCTGCACCCCTGCGCTTACTTCTCCCACCGCCTGAGTCCTGTGGAGTCCCGGTACGATGTGGGGGATCGAGAACTGCTAGCGGTCAAACTGGCCCTTGAGGAGTGGAGGCACTGGCTGGAGGGAGCGCAACATCCATTCCTGGTTTGGACTGACCACAACAACCTGGAGTACCTCCAGCAAGCCAAGAGACTTAACCCTCGACAGGCTAGGTGGGCCCTGTTTTTCAGTCGGTTTGACTTCACCCTCTCGTACCGCCCCGGCTCCAAGAACACCAAACCTGATGCACTGTCCAGGCTGTTCTCTGCCACTAACAGGGAGAATGAAGTCGGGCCTATTATCCCTGTGTCCCGGATTGTGGCCCCGGTCCGCTGGGGTATTGAGGAGGCTGTCCGACGAGCCCAACGCCAGGACCCCGGTCCTGGGACGGGGCCACCGGGCCTCTTGTACGTCCCACATCAAGCCCGGGCCAAGGTTCTCCAGTGGGGTCACTCTTCCCCTCTCACCGCCCACCCGGGAGCTCGAAGGACCCTGGACTTCCTGAAAAGACGCTTCTGGTGGCCTAACATGGAGCAGGAAGTAAGGTCATTTGTCCTGTCCTGTGAGGTTTGCGCCAGAACCAAGAACCCACGACAGCGTCCCCAGGGTCTCCTGCATCCTCTGACCATTCCCCGGCGTCCCTGGTCCCACGTGGCAGTCGACTTCATCACGGGTCTCCCTGAGTCACAAGGTAACACGGTCATTTTGGTCATAGTTGACAGATTCTCCAAGGCCTGCCGCTTCATACCACTGTGCAAACTCCCCTCTGCTCTTGAAACAGCGAAACTTTTGTTTAATCATGTCTTCCGAGTCTTTGGTCTTCCACAGGACATCGTCTCAGACCGAGGGCCCCAGTTCTCCTCCCGAGTGTGGCACGGGTTCTGCAAGGTCATCGGAGCCACTGCCAGCCTCTCCTCTGGGTTTCACCCACAGTCCAATGGTCAGACGGAGAGGCTCAACCAGGACCTGGAAACCACCCTGCGAGGCCTGGCTATGGATAACCCGACATCGTGGAGCACCTGGCTGCCATGGGCAGAGTACGCCCACAACACCCTGCAGTCATCGGCCACCAAGCTGTCGCCATTCCAGTGCCAATTCGGGTTCCAGCCACCTCTGTTCCCGGACCAGGAGGAGGACGCGGGGGTGCCCTCGGTCAACCAATATGTGAGACGGTGTCGCAAGACCTGGAGCAAGGTCAGGAAGACCCTCATACAGACCTCCAGAACCAACCAGACTCAGGCCAACCGCCATAGAAGACCTGCACACACTTTCCGCCCTGGGCAGCGGGTTTGGCTGTCCACTAAGGACCTTCTGCTGCGAGTGGAGAACCGCAAGCTTGCTCCTCACTACATTGGCCCCTTCAAGGTGGTGCGCAGGGTGAACCCTGTCTCCTACCGGCTCCAGTTGCCCCGGACTCTGAGGATCAACCCCACTTTCCATGTTTCCCTGTTGCGGCCCGTACTGACGTCTACGTATGCCCCTGCCCCTAGGAACCCCCCACCCCCCCGCATCTTCCAGGGGCAGACTGTGTTCACTGTGCATCGCCTGCTTGACTCCCGCCGGGTCCGCGGCGGCTTGCAATATCTGGTGGACTGGGAGGGCTATGGTTCTGAGGAGCGCTGCTGGGTTCCTGCTCGGGATGTCCTAGATAAAGAACTGTGTCGGGACTTCCATTCGGCCCATCCGGATCGCCCTGGGAACGTCAGGAGACGCTCCTAGAGGAGGGGGTCCTGTTAGGACTAGGACTGTTTTGGCCTCTAGAGGCCGCTGTTATTTCCTTTTCGTGTCATGTTTATTTTGGCCTCTAGAGGCCGCCACTGTTCCTGTGTTTTGTGTTTTTGTTAATTGCCTGTTAGTCCTAATTATCTTCACCTGTGTCCTTAATTAGTTTGTGTATTTATACCCCTGAGTTCAGTCCTCTTGTCACGGAGTCTTTGTGCTGTTATGTTTATCTCCAGTTTCCTCTGTACCGTGTTCTTTGTTTTGTACTTTGCTTTTCTGGTTTTTTGGCTTTTGTTTTGTACCTTTTGGATATTTTTATTTTTGTGATCTTCTGAGCTTTTGCATTTTTGCCTTTTCCTTTTTGGACTTTGAACTTTTGATATTTTATTTTTCCCTTTGTCTTCCCAGTATTGGATTATACTCTTTGTTTTGTTTTTTTTGTTTTGCCCTGTATATAGTGTATATAGTATAAATAAACCTTTTGATACTTTTTCTACTTCCGCCTCACGCCTCTGCATTTGAGTCATCCCCCTGGTGGCCTAGTGGGGGTTTGCTGGATTATCACACCAACGAACCAGGTTCGAATCCCAGCAAAACCCTAACAGAATCAATGGACTCCATGTAGCCACAGTATATCAACTGGAGAACTCTATTGCCCACAATCACTGAATAACAGTACCATAAATCAGATACTACAGGTACTTAACATTTGGGCAAAAGAAATTAATGACCTTGCTAAATGGGGGTCGTATTGTCAACATAGTCATAACCATACCTGGCTAAGTGATTTCATCACACAATTAGGACTTACTTATAAAAGCAGTGCAAAAACACCATGGGGAAATCAGATTAAAGGTGTTCAAAAGTTGTTTGTCAATGATATCCATAATATAGTCTTAATGCTTGAACAGTAATGGAAAAATTCCATAAACATTACAACTACTAATGTAGGAAATAGACTTTTTGTGAAGGTGATTTACACTCACTGTGAAAAAAATAGAATTAGGATGTTACAGCCCCAGATAAGGTCAGATGTTGAATACAATTGGAAACATGCACCTACTCCTCTGACTCTCTAGAAAGTATCTAAGAAACCTGAAGTAGGAGTATTTAGATTACCTTACCTGTCCCAGAATCACACAGTTAGAAACCTGGGAAATAATACCAAGCACCCGTGGATTTACATAGGTTCAGCAGATGCTCAGCCTAAGCTGAAATATGCAGAATTTAATTGAACTATATGCTATAATGAAACTTCAAACTATCCAGTCATTACTTCAGAAAAAGGAGGCCTCAGGCCCTATCTTACTGAAAATGCTCCTCAGACTGATTACTGTGTAAAATGAGATTTTGTTTGCCCAGCAAATAAAAACACACCCACGACAGTTAATAATGAAAATCAAGATGACTGCAGTCAGTACAATCTCTCTGAAATTATTAAAAATGTATTTTATACCAGCAGATCACATTACATCGAAAAGCTGAAACATACAGGCAGCACAAATCTATATAATTTACCCACAAATGCATTTCTTGATTATTTATTCTGTACACTCTTTTCTCTCTCTCTCTCTCTCTCTCTCTCTCTCTGTATGCGTGCACATGTGTTCACCGCTTCAGATGGGTTAAATGCAGAGGAGGAATTTCGCTGTACTTGAGTGGACGTATGACAAAAATAAAGGCTCCTTCTTCTTAAATTTACCCACAAATGTACAGTGGTGCTTGAAAGTTTGTGAACCCTTTAGAATTTTCTCTATTTCTGCATAAATATGACCTAAACCATCATCAGAGTTTCACACAAGTCCTAAAAGTAGATAAAGAGAACCCAGTTAAACAAATGAGACAAAAATATTATACTTGGTCATTTATTTATTGAGGAAAATGATCCAATATTACATATCTGTGAGTGGCAAAAGTATGTGAACCTATAGGATTAGCAGTTAATTTGAAGGTGAAATTAGAGTCAGGTGTTTTCAATCAATGGGATGACAATCAGGTGTGAGTGGGCACCCTGATTTATTTAAAGAACAGGGATCTATCAAAGTCTGATCTTCACAACACATGTTTGTGGAAGTGTATCATGGCACGAACAAAGAAGATTTCTGAGGACCTCAGAAAAAGCGTTGTTGATGCTCATCAGGCTGGAAAAGGTTACAAAACCATCTCTAAAGAGTTTGGACTCCACCAATCCACAGTCAGACAGATTGTGTACAAATGGAGGAAATTCAAGACCATTGTTACCCTCCCCAGGAGTGGTCGACCAACAAAGATCACTCCAAGAGCAAGGTGTGAACAACAACAGTGTGGATGGCAGGGTTGCAAGGAGAAAGCCACTGCTCTCCAAAAAGAACATTGCTGTTCATCTGCAGTTTGCTAAAGATCACGTGGACAAGCCAGAAGGCTATTGCAAAAATGTTTTGTGGACGGATGAGACCAAAATAGAACTTTTTGGTTTAAATGAGAAGCGTTATGTTTGGAGAAAGGAAAATACTGCATTCCAGCATAAGAACTTTATCCCAGCTGTGAAACATGGTGGTGGTAGTATCACAGTTTGGGCCTGTTTTGCTACATCTGGGCCAGGACGGCTTGTCATCGCTGATGGAACAATGAATTCTGAATTATACCAGCGAATTCTAAAGGAAAATGTCAGGACATCTGTCCATGAACTGAATCTCAAGAGAAGGTGGGTCATGTAGCAAGACAACGACCCTAAGCACACAAGCCATTCTACCAAAGAATGATTAAAGAAGAATAAAGTTAATGTTTTGGAATGGCCAAGTCAAAGTCCTGACCTTAATCCAATGGAAATGTTGTGGAAGGACCTGAAGCAAGCAGTTCATGTGAGGAAACCCACCAACATCCCAGAGTTGAAGCTGTTCTGTACGGAGGAATGGGCTAAAATTCCTCCAAGCTGGTGTGCAGGACTGATTAACAGTTACCGGAAATGTTTTGTTGCAGTTATTGCTGCACAAGGGGGTCACAACAAATCCTGAAAGAAAAGGTTCACATACTTTTGCCACTCACATATGTAATATTGGATCATTTTCCTCAATAAATAAATGACGAAGTATAATATTTTTGTCTCATTTGTTTAACTTGGTTCTCTTTATCTACTTTATCTACCAGGCAAACAGGTCAGTGGATGATGCAATAAATCTGGGTCTACACTACATCCTGCAACACCTTGACACTGCAGGGGCGTATGCCAGGATCTTGTTCGTGGACTTCAGTTTGGCATTTAACACCATTGTTCCAGACATCCTCCACACCAAGCTCACCCAGCTCACTGTGCCCTCCTCCACCTGTCAGTGGATTACAAACTTCCTGACTGACAGGAAGCAGCAGGTGAGGATGGGGAGCATCATATCCAGCACTCGGACTATCAGCACTGGCGCCCCCCCAAGGGTGTGTGCTCTCCCTACTGCTCTTCTCCCTTTATACCAACGACTGCACCTCAAGAGACCCGTCTGTTAAACTCCTGAAATTTGCGGACTATACAATGATCATCGGCCTCATCAGAGATGGTGACGAGTCTGCATACAGACAAGAGGTTGAACGGCTGGTCTGGTGATGCGGTCAGAACAATCTGGAACTGAACACGCTCAAAACTGTGGAGATGACAGTGGACTTTAGGAGAAACCCCCCCCCCACACACACACACTCTGCTGCCCATCACCATCACCAACAGCACTGTGACTGTTGTTGAAAGCTTCAGGTTTCTGGGTTCCACAATCTCTCTGGACTTGAAGTGGGAGACCAATACAGTCACTATCATCAAAAAGGCTCAGCAGAGGTTGCACTTTCTGCGCCAGCTCAGGAAGCTCAACCTGCCTAAGGAGCTGCTGACACAATTCTACTCTGCCATCATTCAGTCTGTTCTTTGCTCTTCCATCACTGTTTGGTTTGGATCGGTCACCAAACAGGAGAAGAACAGACTGCAATGGACAATAAGGTCTGCAGAGAAAATTATTGGTGTCAACCTGCCCTCTATCCAAGACCTATACTTGTCCAGAGTCAGGAAATGGGCAGGTAACGTCTCTGCGGACCCATCACACCCTGGTCACAATCTGTTTAATCTTCTCCCCTCAGGGAGGCGATATAGATCACTGTATGCAAAAACAACCAGACACAAGAATAGTTTTTTCCCCTCAGGCTGTCTCTGTGATGAACAGCTAAAATCCAGATTCATATATCGGTAATATCACTTGCAAAATATCTGCACACTCATACTGTCATTCTGTGCTAACTGTTACTTATATTTATACTTATTTCTATTTACTATTTCATCTTTGCACTATGCACCATATTGCACCAAAAGGGAAAATCCTTTCTCTGATGAACAGCTAAAATCCAGATTCATATATCAGTAATATCACTTGTAAAATATCTGCACACTCATACCATCATTCTGTGCACACTGTATACTAGGGTTGGGCGGTATTACGGTAAGAAGGTATCCCGAGGTATCCAAAAGTACCAACGGTATCGGTCTCATTACCGTCATTTTAAAAAAATATATAATATCTAAATAAATATGGAGTACATGAGGTCATAATATAAAATAATAAATTGAAGATCATCCCGAATAACTGTGTGATCGTATTTTCACTAATTCTATCAATTTCCTAAAGAAGTTTTCATCGCGTGCAGGGTTGTTTATGTCGTTACCATGGCAACCCTGCGTGACATTTTGGAGTCTGACAGAAAGCTTCGCAAGAGACTGAGACCGGGGGTGTCATGGCTCAGATGGCTAAGGCACCGTGCCATAAATCCGGGGACCCGGGTAAGATTCCGACCCGAGGTTATTTCCCGATCCCGTCTCTCTCTCTCCCGCTCATTTCCTGTCTCTCTATACTGTCCTATCTAAAAAAAAAAAGAGACTGAGACCGCGGTTGAAAGATGGCAAGTCAAGATAACGAGTTAGTGGCAAAAAAAAAAATACAACATCGGCAGTGTGGCAGTATTTTGGTTTCAAACCAAACGAAAAATCTAATATGTCTCCTAAGGCACACCATAGCCTGGGGTACTCCACTTCCACGAGATCTCTCCAATGAGTTGTGTTTTGAGTAGGTTACATGAGTAACAACAAGGGAATATAATATAACGTATGACATTTGGGATGTGGGTAATAAACGTTTGAAATGTCATCTACTGAAGAAACGGAAGAAAACATCGTAGCGTAAACTGTTAGGTTTCTGGTGGGAATTAACAATGCGCTTGCTATCTTTGTTGGGTGTGTTAAACCGTATGGATTTAAGTGGAATAATTGTAAGGAGTTATGTGATCAAGACAACGTTTTAAGCAAGGTAAGGCCATTTGATTATTAATTTCCCCGCCATGGCATGACGTGGGCCCATATGATTTTGCCTTGCGCAGCTACCGCGCATTTGAATTAGGTTCGCCTCATTTGCGCTGAAGAATATGGTTTATCGCGCAGTCTAAACGGACTTGGGTGTTGGTTGATTCTTTTTCTTTTTTTTATTTCCCATGCTTGAAAGGGTATGATCCTGCTCATCATGTACTTTTTTTTGATGGAGCAGGTGAAATAGTGCTGCAAATGGCGTTTCAACGCAGACATGTGTAAACGACAGTTGAATGTTATTTTCAAGATGAAGGAAGAGTTGCGTGATGCTTTGAAATATCTCTTAATCCATTCATCAATGCACAAAATTCGCTTTGCTGCTTAATCCATACCACAATGCACACAATTCGCTATGCTGCTTTTAAATAGTACATTTGAGGCATAGGCGCACGTTACACAGTAGGCCGAAACAAAATATTATTTTTTTCTCGGTAATACTGTATACCCCGGGAAAACACAGAGACGGTTTAAAGGTATCAAAATTTGGATACTGCCCAACCCTACTGTATACTTTATATTTATCTATTTTATACTTGACTTACTTGGATTACTTTGCACTATACACCTATTGCACCATTTTTTTGTTTGTTTGTTTTGTGTATACGCTTTTTATCTGTTTTGTACTATGAGAGCTAAGTGAAACCAGAGTCAAATTCCTCGTGTGTGTCCACGTACCTGGCAATAAAAGTGATTCTGATTTAGGACTTCTGTGAAAATCTCATGATGTTTTAAGTCATATTTATGCAGAAATATAGAAAATTCTAAAGGGTTCACAAACTTTCAAGCACCACTGTATTTATTCCACTTGAAAAGTGTTCCACAAACCAGCTACCAGATTTGGGATAGTACAACATCCTTAATTATTGAGTATTTGGACTTCTAAATACACTGGAGATGCTAAAGAAAAAGAAAAGTACAGATGCCTACTAGAGCAGCAGTTAGAATTATCGACAGTCCATAATTATCAACACCTTTTCAGATTTACCAATAAAAAACTATTTTACAAAGATGAGCTTCAGTTACAACAGTTATTATTGGTTAATTAATCAACCGGAAGATCCCCATCGCCCTTTGATCTTGTCGTCTGATGACGCAGCTCATGACCGGAGATGAAATTTTTTTTAGCACGATTAGCAATTTGAGGAAAACCTGGATGTTATCATCACAAGTAAGCATGGTGGAAAGATCATGGACATGTTTTTATTTATCAAATTCACCAATATTTCATGATATCCTTGTCGAAACCTACTTTTTCTTACTCTTTCATTTGACAGTCGCCATTTTCTATCTAAACACGCATTTGAGAAGTCATGTGAGGTGTCAGTAATAGTGATCACTTTTACCGGTGTCCACCATTATCGACACCCTGTGGAATTAAGTGACATTTACAACTGTTATGTATCGATCTTTGTGTAACATTGTTGAAGTAAGTACTTTAAAAAACATACTGTGATTTATATATATTTTTTATGATTCATAACAGAATGGAATGCTTATAGAGTATTTGGAATCCTATTGCAATAAATAGAATTAGACCAGAATTAAACTCCTATACAAAATTACATACTTGAAATATTCAGATTTTTCTATTCCATTCAGAATTTTATTTTATTGCAGTTTGTTGTAAATATCTACCACGTATTACAAAATCAGTAGATGTTTTATATCTTTAGATGTAAAAATATAAGTTTTGGTTTGAGGAATGACATGTGACCTTTGACCTAGATCTTCATGTGGTTACAATGTCAATTGTCTGTTGACATTTATTAGTAAACTACAAAACTAGAAATTAATACAAACAACAATGAATGATTAACAAAATGTGATCGATGAAAATACTTAGAAAGTGGGTAGAAAGTGGAACAAGATTTTCTGGCACAGATTAAACATTATCAGTTCATTTGTTTACAAACATTACACTCAAAAAAATTATTCTTGGCCCCAATAAACATGAAGCATTATTTTCAAGTAAATTGTAACTGAAAGTGGTAAAACTGAAAGTTTATTTGATATGAATAATTAAGGAATGGTAGAAACACTTTGAATTAAATGGGACCCTTACATTGAACTTGCCTAATAAAATTACGTGGAAAAACTTCATGTAAAGCCTCGGTCACAACCGGCCGTACGTGCTCCTATGGCCAGTGTACGTGCAAAAAATGCAAGAAACGCACGGAGGGCGCGCGTGTGACGTGCTGATTTTCGAGCCGCAGACCGGCCGCAGAGGTTCTTTGTCATGTCAAACAAACTCTACGGGCGCTTACATTTTTTTCAGGTTGCAAGACAAACTTACGGCCAACGCACGTCTTTCTCCATGAACAAAAAAAAAAACAAAAAACAGCGATTTGGGAAACGCCAAAAATCGCACGGCCAAAAAATCATACGTCCGGTTGTGACCTAGGCTTAATTGAAATACTTAAAGTCAACATTTTTGGTACAATTATTTTTTGAGTGTAGAATTACTTCCTCATTTACATAAGTACCAACATCGATATTTATATAAAAGGTATTTTGTACAAAATAAAAGTGTATGTAAAGCAAATAAAAAAAAAACTGTTTAGTTAATTTAATACCACATACCAATTTTTAAAAATAAATAATCATTTGGATGTCAATAACTGTGGACAAAGGTGTTGATAATTGTGGAATGGTGTCACGTGATCTGATATGCTAAGTAATCAGGAATCAACTCATTTTGTTTCCAGTGGAAGTTTGAGTAATTATTCATGCACGATTTACGTATTGAAAGTCTTTTCTACTTTTGCAATGGCCAAAAGATCGTTAAGGTGTTGATAATTGTAGCCATCGCGCTAATATTTCAAGGCAGATTTCATGCATGCCAGAATGTTATGGGAGATTCCCAATAAAGAAAAATACCTTATTATGACCAAGGTAAGCTCATGCAGACTTCTAATAGTAATAAACAAGCCAGGGCCTACAAACCATACTGCTAGTCTCGCCAAGCATTATATATATATATATATATATATATATATATATATATATATATATATATACACACACACACTACCGTTCAAAAGTTTGGGGTCACTTTGAAATGTCCTTATTTTTGAAAGAAAAGCACTGTTCTTTTCAATGAAGGTCACTTTAAACTAATCAGAAATACACCCTATACATTGCTAATGTGGTAAATGACTATTCTAGCTGCAAATGTCTGGTTTTTGGTGCAATATAGGTGTATAGAGGCCCATTTCCAGCAACTCTCACTCCAGTGTTCTAATAGTACAATGTGTTTGCTCATTGCCTCAGAAGGCTAATGGATGATTAGAAAACCCTTGTACAATCATGTTAGCACAGGTGAAAACAGTTTAGCTCTTTAGAGAAGCTATAAAACTGACCTTCCTTTGAGCAGATTGAGTTTCTGGAGCATCACATTTGTGGGGTCGATTAAATGCTCAAAATGGGCCACATATATATATATATATATATATATATATATATATATATATATATATATATATATATATATATAGCTAGCCATGATTTAAGTTAGTTTTATAGCTGCAGAACGTGATTTAGGATTGTTAGATTTAACCAGTCTCTTCAGTGTTGAATTTGAAATTGAAATGATTGAATGTTAGATTGAATGTTAGATTTAAAGCTGCATTAAGTGATTTAAGTTAGTTTTGTAGTTTTAGAATGCAGAATGTGATTTAGGATTGTTAAGACTTTATGAATTTAATATTTTAGCTTCTTAGATCTTATTCCTGTATAATTTCCTGTAAAGTTACTGTGTGACCTTCCTCCAGTGAAGAAGACACACACTTCTTTGCTAGACTAGACATAAACATGTCTTTGTTTAAAATTGTAAATGCTGAATTGCTGAGTTGTTAAGAACATATCCGTTGATATGAAATATATATACAGGATATTTTGCTTAATGATTGATCCAAGGTTTCACTCATATTGATGGAATTAAGATGTGATTTGCTGACTTAGCACAAGAACACATTCACATACGCACACACATAACACACACACACACACACACACACATTTGTGCACACACACACACACACACACACCCCTCTCACACACACATCTGCGCATACACACATATTCGACAGACATAACAGTTTGTACACAGCTGCCTTTTAGAGAGATAAACAGACATTAGTTATGATTATAATTTGTTATAAAAGGTTGTTTGTAATATTTCATCTTTGGCGGGAAAACTGTGAATAAACGGCAGTGAAACCAATTTCTGGTTCTCTGTTTTTTTTTCGCGGTGTTTTCGCTCCAGAATTCTGCAGGTGGCACGAGGGCATTGGTCTCGAGAAGAAGCCGTTCCAGCTGGGGGAACCTTTACATATATATATACATACATACAGGTGTTGGTCATATAATTACAACCCCGATTCCAAAAAAGTTGGGACAAAGTACAAATTGTAAATAAAAACGGAATGCAATGATGTGGAAGTTTCAAAATTCCATATTTTATTCAGAATAGAACATAGATGACATATCAAATGTTTAAACTGAGAAAATGTATCATTTAAAGAGAAAAATTAGGTGATTTTAAATTTCATGACAACAACACATCTCAAAAAAGTTGGGACAAGGCCATGTTTACCACTGTGAGACATCCCCTTTTCTCTTTACAACAGTCTGTAAACGTCTGGGGACTGAGGAGACAAGTTGCTCAAGTTTAGGGATAGGAATGTTAACCCTTTCTTGTCTAATGTAGGATTCTAGTTGCTCAACTGTCTTAGGTCTTTTTTGTCGTATCTTCCGTTTTATGATGTGCCAAATGTTTTCTATGGGTGAAAGATCTGGACTGCAGGCTGGCCAGTTCAGTACCCGGACCCTTCTTCTATGCAGCCATGATGCTGTAATTGATGCAGTATGTGGTTTGGCATTGTCATGTTGGAAAATGCAAGGTCTTCCCTGAAAGAGATGCCATCTGGATGGGAGCATATGTTGCTCTAGAACCTGGATACACCTTTCAGCATTGATGGTGTCTTTCCAGATGTGTAAGCTGCCCATGCCACACGCACTAATGCAACCCCATACCATCAGAGATGCAGGCTTCTGAACTGAGCGCTGATAGCAACTTGGGTCGTCCTTCTCCTCTTTAGTCCGAATGACACGGCGTCCCTGATTTCCATAAAGAACTTCAAATTTTGATTTGTCTGACCACAGAACAGTTTTCCACTTTGCCACAGTCCATTTTAAATGAGCCTTGGCCCAGAGAAGACGTCTGCGCTTCTGGATCATGTTTAGATACGGCTTCTTCTTTGAACTATAGAGTTTTAGCTGGCAACAGCAGATGGCCCGGTGAATTGTGTTCACAGATAATGTTCTTTGGAAATATTCCTGAGCCCATTTTGTGATTTCCAATACAGAAGCATGCCTGTATGTGATGCAGTGCCGTCTAAGGGCCCGAAGATCACGGGCACCCAGTATGGTTTTCCGGCCTTGACCCTTACGCACAGAGATTCTTCCAGATTCTCTGAATCTTTTGATGATATTATGCACTGTAGATGATGATATGTTCAAACTCTTTGCAATTTTACACTGTTGAACTCCTTTCTGATATTGCTCCACTATTTGTCGGCGCAGAATTAGGGGGATTGGTGATCCTCTTCCCATCTTTACTTCTGAGAGCCGCTGCCACTCCAAGATGCTCTTTTTATACCCAGTCATGTTAATGACCTATTGCCAATTGACCTAATGAGTTGCAATTTGGTCCTCCAGCTGTTCCTTTTTTGTACCTTTAACTTTTCCACCCTCTTATTGCCCCTGTCCCAACTTTTTTGAGATGTGTTGCTGTCATGAAATTTCAAATGAGCCAATATTTGGCATGAAATTTCAAAATGTCTCACTTTCGATATTTGATATGTTATATATACACACACACACACACACACACACACACACACACACACACACACACAGGTGCTGGTCATATAATTAGAATATCATGAAGAAGTTTATTTATTTCAGTAATTCCATTCAAAAAGTGAAACTTGTATATTATATTCATTCATTACACACAGACTGATATATTTCAAATGTTTATTTCTTTTAATTTTGATGATTATAACTGACAACTAATGAAAATCCCAAATTCAGTATCTCAGAAAATTAGAATATTACTTAAGACCAATACAAAAAAAGGATTTTTAGAAATGTTGGCCAACTGAAAAGTATGCACATTTGAACGAAATTTCATTCCACTGGCTTACGTTAATATAACTGCTGCATATAACTATTGCACATAGTCTGGTAAACAAAAATATAAAATTTTACAATTAGATACTTTAAATTAAAAAAAACTTGAATAAAATATACCAACTATGTTACATATATTAAATATATTGCACAATAAAGGATTTATAGCAGCATGTAGGATATTGCACATAGTCTGGATAGTGAGGATCTTGTCCAGATATATATATGGTAGGGGATTATTTAGAGTTCAGGAGTCTGATGGCTTAGGGGAAGAAGCTGTTACAGAACCTGGCTGTTCTGCTCCAGATATTGTGGAACCTCTTGCCAGAGGGCAGAGGGGGAGAACAGTCCGTTTTTTTTTAACTTAGTTTTTATTTCAGTTTCATTCAAAGTCATATATACAGAATCATATTCATCATAACTGCTGTTTTTCAAGTTTTTCAATACACATGGTAACAACTATGATACAACAAGGGAGACGGCGACTATAATGACAAAGAAAAATATTAAACAAAATAGAATAAAACAAAGTAAAATAAAAGAAATAGAATTTTAAAAAATCAGATTAATAATACAGATCGGATTCATATTGTATGGGTTCCACACTATAACAGTATACCCATGGCAGGGCTCCACCTTCTAGTGAATATCTTTTTGAAGTCTCAAGAAATATGTTATTTGTTCCATTTGATACATTTCCTTTATTTTTTCCATCCACATATTGTATGTTGGAGGGTCAGGCTTCAATCATCTTACTGTAATGCATTTAATTGCTGTTGCTAGCAGTATCTGTAAAATATATTTTTTGGTTCTTCCTTCGATGCCTCTTGGTAATAGACCTAGTAGAACCACCATTGGGTCCATTGTAATATTTCCACTAAATACTTTGTTTCAAACACTTCCTCCCAGAACGTTTTCAGTTTCGGGCATAACCAAAGTATGTGGATCTGATTGCCAATGTGTGGGCCACAGTTTCTCCAGCATTTATTTGAGCGTGTAGTGCTAAATTTAGTGCTAAACTAATTTCAGGTGTCCGAAAGAACCTCATGATTACCTTCCATTTAAATTCCCTCCATATATTTGAATTAGTTACCAAATGTACTTCAGTATATATTTCTTCCCACATATCATGTGATATGTTGGAGTTAATTTCAATTTCCCATCTCTCTTTAATCTGTGCAGTATTATTCAAATTCATGCCCAAGAATATTTGGTAGCAATAGCTTATTAATTTCTTGTCCCACTTTGTTTGTACTTTCATCAATAATTCTTCAATTAGTGTTGGTTTAGCAACTTTGACCCAGTCTTTGTGTTTTAATAAGAAATCCCGGTAACACTTTACATTACGGATCGCTAATAAGGTGGTAATTCTATGGTAATTGTGATGCAATTTCATGGTAATATTGCCTTTGTAACCGCTTATTACAGGTAATTTCCATGCAATTTCCAGTGTAATTACTCTGCAGTTTCTAGGTAATAGCGATGCAAACAGCTTTCATTAAGGTGGTAATTTCTATGGTAATTTTGATGTAATTTCATGGTAATATTCTTTGTAACTGCTTATATCAAGTAATTTCCATGCAATTTCCAGTGCAATTACTCTGCATAATAAAAGTATAATAAAATGGTAATTATTTGAAATTAATCTGTAGTTATTGAAATGATGAGTCCAGGATTTACTTGTTGTTTTTGTTTAAATGATGAGTCCAGGATTTACTTGTTGTTTTTGTTTACTTACTGTACCTGAAAAACAAGGAAGTAATTTCCAGGAAAATACACAGCATCAGGGTTGTAATATGCATTATCACTTGTTTCCACTCAATTACTTAGTTATTACCAAGAAAGAGACAAATCAAGTCATTGTAGTAGTAAGATGGTAAAAAAATACATTATTTGCCTGTAACTACACTGGAACAAGTTTAGTAATTTCATGGAAACTACATGGTATCAGAGCTGTAAAATGCACTATTGCCTCTTCCTACTTAATTACCTAGCTGTGTTGATAAACCCATCAATTATCCTTATGACATTTTTAGTGTTGTTTTTGTTTAATTACCTGAAAAACAAGGAGGTAATTTCCAGGAAAATACACAGCATCAGGGCCGTAAAATGCATTATCACTTATTTCCACTCAATTACTTAGTTATTACACCTCTGATCTGAAATAGTTACCGTGCACTGACATCCAAAACATAAACACATTTTGAGCACAACCTTTATTACTTTGTTTTTTAAAAAACAAACAAAAAAAACCATTGTTTTCACACAGGGCTGGCGCTAGGCATAGGCAGACAAGGCAGTCGCCTAGGGCGCCAAATGTCTTGGGGGCGCCAGTAACGCTCATAAGTCCTACAGAATTAGAACGTTAAGCAAAATAAAACATTAACCTTTACATTGACAATGATTATTCATGGGCACTCAGTATACACGTATGTGTATGTATAGGTACTAGATCAGCTGTGCTGAAGGGGGTGCTCGCCTAGGGCACCAAACTGACAAGAACCGGCCCTGTGTTTAACATTTGCAATAACTGCAATTAAACAGCATAATTAAATTCTGAAATAATATAATACAAATAATAAATGAAAATATTTTCTTTAATTATCAAACATTAATTTTTAACATGGTTATGTTTAAGGAAAAACATAACACTAAACATTCAAACCCACTGATCTCTTTCAGTTTAGGTTTTATAGGTCAGCGGCAACAATTCTCCTTTTTCTTTCATTTTTTTAATGTTTTCCATTAGCCCTGGCTCGTTATCGACAAATTCTTTGCATTCTTTTGCAAATTGCTTCAATGTTTGCCCTGTAAACTTGGGCATTCTCTCCTTCTCCTCACCCACAGCAATGAGGACCTCAGCTATTACAGCTGTCAGGGCGATTGTATTTCTGTCCACGTCGTGTCACTGGCAGCTGTTGCCCAGACTTCTGGTCTTTGCGTAGGTTTTTAATAGGGCCCTGTACCTATGGAGTACATCTTCTGGTGTTTTCACTGCAAAGAAAAAAAAGGTAAGTACAGTCTTCAACAATAATGAACAAACATTGCATTACAGAGTAAAAATACGAGTGTTAATATAAAAATTATTGAAATTAACCCCGTTTCAGATAACATTTGATCCCACTCAAAAATAATATTAATTTTACTCTTTGGTCAGTGTAACATTTCCAGAGTTAATTCTACTCAATATTGTGTAAAATAGCTTAACAGATTTAGAGTTGAATTTAGACTGGCCGTCTGCAGAACTTTACACTGACTTTTGCAACTGTTAGAGTAATTTGACTCTCCACAGTGTTGTAAATACTCTATCTGGATATAAGTTTACTCTGGAATATGGCCACTCCATTTTTTTTACATTGTAGCCAGTAACACTTACTTCTTTTCCCAAATTTTGCAGTGGTCCTCTTCTTCTTAGACGTCTTCTTCTTCTTCCTCTTTTTTCCTCGCTCAGAGGAGGAGGAGGAGGAGGAAGAAGAATGGGCTCGAGGAGACGAGGATCTTCCTAGGCCTGGGTGTGCAGCTAAATGGATAATAAGAACAGCAATTACCACTACATATGCATAATGGGATACATGTAATTCAGTATAGTAATATAGATTGGTGTAAACACCACAAGCAACAGGAATACAGCATATTTAGACAACATACAGTGAAAACCATCTAAAGGGGCGCTAGGCAATGTGGACTCCTTGTGGTTTCCCAAAACAACTCATTCCCTAATTCAGCTGTGCATGCTCCCTCGCCAAGTAAAAACCTGTATTTTGTCCCATATATGCACTACCTTGTGTAAGATCCTCAGGTTCATCAAGAGGTACTGCTGCTTCAGCTCTTTTGCGTTTTGGACGCATGGTGCCATGGTTGTAATACAGTAACACACAAAACAATACCCGTCAATAAAATGACCAAGTCAAAATCTGTAAATAGTAGACATAGCTTCTTGGTTATACACAGTGAAGCTAATGAAAACATGAAGGGGGGGGGGGGGGGGGCAATTACTCATTAGTTGTACAATTAAATGAATATACTGTGACAAGATACTGAAATTGTATGAAATGTGACTAGTATCTTTAACACATTGGTTTACTGTATGCTTACATAGCTGCTACTGCTAGCTAAGTCCGCTAGGTTGATATAGCTAACTTGAACAGGCTGGCTAACCATTATTGGTTACCATCTTATTGTCTGTTTTTCGGTTGTTAGCACAAAATGGTTTTTTAACAAGACATTTTACATGGGTTTCGGATCCTTCAATTGTTCTAAGGCAGAATACAAACAGAATTATTGAGTCAAATTCAAAACGTGGCTTCATTACATCCGTACTTCGTAGAAAGTTTTCCTCCTTACCTTTTCGGAACTTCACTGAACTGGTGCCGACTTGCTTCCTGCGCGCGCTCTGTGGTTCTTTGTTTGCTCGTCGAATGACCAGTGCATGGTAGAAAACCAAACGTTTGGCAAGAGTGACAATGTCCCTCACCAGAAGGCTCGTGGACATTCTTAGAAAGAGCAATAAAAAAATTATTCGCTGGATGCAGAAACAGAAATTATTAGCCAGAAAAAAGCGATGCCGTTTGTGTGGACGGAAACTGAAACTGAAAAGGAGTAACGTCAAAGACGGATATAGTAAGACTTAAGGTTACTATTGCATTACAGCCTGATTTAGGTAGGCGTACGTTTTACTGCATTACAGTAAGGCTGTTGACAACTTTTTTGTGTGCCTAGGGTATGTCGAAGACATAAGAAATTCATCTCGAAATCAGTGAGAGACAAATCCATCTTCTCAAGATCACACATGAAATTATCTGCTTGGCTAACATTCATGCTCAGGTAGGTGATCCTTTAAAGTTTCAAAGCACAAACCAAGCAGGGAATCACTCAATATTGAGCCCTACCTCTCAGAAGAGGGCAATTCCAGCGTTATGGACGTGACACTTGAACTCAAAATGGCAACAAATGACCCAGTGCATGTTTTATTGTCTCCCAGTATTTAAACAGGTGTTGCATATTTTAAGGCTGTACCATACTGGAGAAGTGATAGAACAAGAACAATTCCCATAGTACATTTAGGGCATGCCAGAAAATGCCAATAAAAGATGCGTTATGGATGTGACAGAAAAAGTATCACTTTTCTTGGGTGACTGTACATTTTTATCAAACTCTGTGAAATCGTAAACCTAATGTCGAAATGGAGATATCCGTTTGATAGAGGGGTCCAAGGTGAATATTAAAAAAATCTTTGTTTAAAATATTTTGTATTTCATGCAGAGTTTCGGAAGGAAAAGTCAGCGTTATGGATGCGACGAAATTCCGTTACGGATGTGACGCATCTGAAATAGACATGGCATATGTTTAGAAAATCAGCAATTTAACCACCATAACCCTTTGAAAAACTCTCTAAATATCAGCTAAAACTATCAAAGTTCTTAAATAATATTTAGGATGGCTATTGTTTTGCTGTTTTGTGGATTTTAGCATACATTTCTGTGGCTTGTGGCAATAATATAGAATTGTACATGATCAAAGTTGATTTTAGCTTGGGTTTTACATTATAAGAAAGAAAGACCAACAGTGACATATTAGGTTGGTTACAAATTGGTTCAACTTATTCACATCTGTAAAATACAGGCCTAGGTGATATCTCTGGGAGTGGTTTTGATGTATTACATGTTGCTTTATTTTTGCATGGTGAGGTTGACATTTACATGGAATTGCCCAAAAGTAAACCCTTAGATATTAGGCTAAATTATATCTTTTCATGGGACAGCACCGAAGATTTGACTCTTTGGTACAATCAAAAGGAGTCAGTGGGGGGGTGGGGGGGTAGTAATGTGAGACACCCCCTATATCTAGGTATTGCAACAAATATGTGATCATAACCATATTTTTTTCAACCCCTTCCCATTCCCCCATTGCCAAAAAGGGAAAAAAATGGTCCTGGTGCTGTTGTAAGCATGTTTTTTTTTTTTTTTGCACAATTAGGTCTTAAACATATTTAAGTGAAATATTACATTAAAGGTCAACTAAGTTAAAAAAACAAAATTCCACAGTGATCCAAATGTGTTTTCATGTATCCAGAGAGATACCTTACATTTCTGAGCGTGATTTTGTGAATGTGCAGTAATTGCTGGAAAGCGGTATTTCATCTGTTTTTCAGGACCCAAAGCTCCACCCTTCAAAAAATAAACTTACAAGCACGAGATAGGTCACGCGACCTCGTGACGTATGCTTCAGAATAACACGGTGGCATAGTCGTTGCACCTGGACTGAAGTGCAGAAAGTAATTTGAGTTGATTTAGTTACTTACAAAGACTGAGTCCAGAGTTTTCGCCTACAGTCCCCAGCCATGCCTACTCGGTGTATAATCGCAGGTTGTGACAATACATATAAAGACGGGGTAAGCTTTCATCGCTTCCCCAAAGATGAGACCATCAAATATTTGCGCCAAAAATGAAGTCATACAGATATCATGGCATCCTCAGCAGGTAAGTTCATACCTCTCGCTAATCTTGATAACTCAGAATGTTGCTGTTTTCATGCTGATAATAGATAACATCACATTCAGTATCAATATTAACAGCATTAACAAAATCATTGTTTCTTTCCTATCATTTCTATCTCAGGATTCATTTGGCAGCACTACACTACAACGCAAACAGTGACAGAGAGCAGGCAAGGACAAGTAAAGGGGACCTACGCTATAGTATTCGAAAACCAAAGTACAAGCCAGGAAGTGCTTCAGCTAAGCCAGTCAAAGAACCATGCAACTACTGTAAGTCAAAGGTGGAAAATGTCACGTTATGTAGGTTGTGATTTCCCCCATACATCGGTCACATATTGGCTGTGCACTGATTTGTAAAACGCTTTACCTAGTGTTACAAAACAGACAGCCCACCAAAACTAAAAGCAGTAATCTTCTTTTGAATGTTTGACACTTTTTTTAATGTGTGTAGCCTATGTTGAGGAACTCATGGCTGATGTATCGGAGCAAGACTTTGACACTTCACCACCAGAGAGGCAGCCATCACCACCACCTTTGAGCAGCGGCCATGTGTACCCCCCCAAAGAGGAGATAATCCGATGCCATCACAGCCGATTTTCCAAAAAATGATTGTATTGTGCTGTATGTACACATCAGAGAAACTTTTGATGGGCAAATGTGTGTCATGTATGATCTTGTGCCTTTTTGGGTCTTTGAAAACTTTTTCAGTTCTGTTTCAACACCATACATATTTATTATTATTTTTTTTTTTTTTTTTTTTGTTGTTGTTATCATTGCTGAGGTTATTTCAGGCAAGTGTTAGTGTTGATTATGGACATATAATGTATCCACACTGGATTGGGAAGGATTGCTGTGTTAATCCTTTTCCCAGGTCTTTGGACCTCTGGTTTGTCTTTGTTATAGGGTTAACAAATGCATTAGAACAAATAAATCTGATTCAAGTATACATTCAAACGTCTTTATTTGCCACATTACACCACATCCTGGAAACCTGTATATTCAGTGGATGGGAATGTCTCCTGGATCTTTGTGACTGCACAGGATGGCAGTGGAACGCGAACATGACGACCTAGGTACTCCCAGCACCATCTAGCCAGCTGCCAATATGCAGTATGTCTGAATTTCCTGTAAATGCAATGTACTTTGTGAATTTACTTTGTGTGTGGTTTTATTATTATTATTTTACTACAGTAGTGATGACTTTAGCTGCAGCAATACATGAAATCTCGGCACTTTTGTTACCAATCAGAATTCTAGGGGGACAACTCACTCATTTTCAGATGGATCCTGCCTTGCATGCCCACCATCACCGTTCGAACTACGGGGGTACTCGGGGGATCCGAGATCCCCTGAAACAGACATGAGATCCCTTGAAAACATGATTTGGGAAATGTTGGGGGGTCTCTAAAATATTGGCAAAATGATGTTTATTGACATAGCAATCGTGTGTAACGGGAAGCATTTGCATATCCGAAGTGTTGTGGAAGATTGGTTGTTGACATGATTTCCAGTAATGCTTTGGTGCTGTTGTGGATCAGATGTGTTGAGTAGCCTGACTGTTTTTTTTTTTTTTTCTTGCGTGTGGTATCATTGTTGATGCGAGGTTGTTTTTTGAACATGCCAATGCGGACACGATTTCCCCTGATGAGTTATGACTTCAGACGCGGTGCGTGTGTGGAGGTGTGGAGTCCGCGTGATATGTGCGCAAGATAGGCTTCTCATGCGTTTGGAGATCCACGCTCTGAGACAAGCGCAAGCGCACCCCCCCAGGGAAAAAAAGGGACCCCCCGAAAATATCGGCATAGTTCGAACACTGCACCATACTGCTGCACATACTGGTAGTGTGCTGTCTCCAGTACCCATCTATCCAGGCAGACTGTTTGAAAGCCTGGGTGAGACGTGATGCACTCTAGTTGTGCATTCTGTTGCTCATTGTAGGCTTGTATTTTTGCAGCCACTTCGGGGATCTCTCTGCAGCACACTGATTCAACAGCAGTCGGCATTGACGCACAGGCAGAGCATGTGCACCTGTGTCACGGAATGAAAATAGTCAACCTACAAATCAGGGCGTTGAAATAACATCTTATTTGCTACACAGGCCTACACCTTTCGTGACACAATGGAAAACAATGCACAACACAATGTGTCCCTTTTATTTCGATCCTTATCGATCATTTCCACAAAAACTGCAGGGACTGGTACTTTCTGCATTGTATTCTGAAACATACGTCATCACCTGTTGTCCAATCAGAAAGGGATATTTTGTAACTTCACTAAAAATATACGATTTTGAGAAGAACAACTTTCTTGCTTTACTTCCAAGTCGGGTTTTGTGTTTTTAGGTAAGAATAAACATATTATGAAAGTAAATTTTTTTAACTTAGTTGACCTTTAAATGGTTTTATTGTTAGTCATATACATTGTAGGAAAGCCAAGTAATTACATCAGGAAGACAACCTGGGTGAAAACACCCTTCACAGAGATGAGGAGTGTAGCCACTGAGGTCACCTATAAGTGTCTTACCAGCCCCTCCAATATTAGATTTGCAATGTGTGGTTGTTAATCTGGCTGTTAGGATCTAAACATGTTGTTATCATAGTTTTAAAGTAGAAAAAGTAAGTTTATCAGCTATTCTTCTATACTGAGATGTAAATATCCCATATATATATATATACACACACACACACACCTTTTGTTATATATAGGCTATATACCTTTTTGTAAATAGCCCACTGTGTTGAATATGTATCGTGTAAATTGTAGCCTACATGTGAATAGTGGCAATAAAAGGCATTCTATTCTATTGAGGGTGCCCCAGAAGTGTTCAGTGGGGTTTTAGACATTTAAGTAGCCTATGTGCTAGCTCATACAGTAAAAATCATCTATAAAAAAAGTGATTTGTATGCAATAAAAATCATTGTGGCAGTAAGCAAACCATTTAATTGGATGAAGTAATGGACCCTTTTTAAATTGACCTCAAAGTTGAAAGTGGGCTTAAAGGATACATGGGCTTAATGGGTACACTTCCCTTACTTGATTCCTTGCGAAATATGCAGCCTACAATAAAAATTAAAAAAGTGTATTTGTGCTAAATATGTCTTGAAGCTGACTTTGGCTTTTTGCTTTTTTTAGGTTTTCACAGGGCCTCAGACAACGGCAGATTGATCTGATTGATGAAAATGTTGCCCTGAGTAGCCGTAGTCTGACAAATATATCAGCAAAACTGAGAGGCATGTGCACCAGTTCAGTTAGGCGTTTGGAAAGGAGGGCTGGTAGGAGAATTGGAGGACGAAATAGTTTTGTTGTTATTGATGAAAGTAAATTCTGCCACAAGAGAAAGGTAAGAGTAGGGGTAAATACTGTATCATTCAGTTCAAATGTGTAATGGTACATACTAATTAAACATCTTATTGTATTACCGTTAGGTACAGTATGTATTTAAAATATTGTAATATCTAGACTTTTGTAACAGTGTGTTTCCAAATTTCTAGTATGGACGTGGACGCTTTGGTGCAAGCTGGAGGAGGCTCGGATGGGTGTTTGGCTTACTGGAGGTGAAAGGCCAGTGTAGATGCCCTGTGTTGAAGTTTGTGAAACGCAGAACACAGCATCGCCTCATGCCTATTATTCAACGTTATGTGAGACCTGGGAGCGACGTCCTTTCAGATTCTTGGCCTGCATATAGACGACTTCAACAAAATGGATACATTCACTATCAAGTGAACCACCGCCGTTTTTTCATACATCCCACAACAGGTGCACACACACAACACATTGAAAGAGCATGGCGAAATATAAAAAATGATGTGTATCACTTCAGGGCCAACATGACTGAGCAGAAACTTAAAGAATGTTTGTCATTTATTGAGTGGGATTATTGGTTGGCCAAGAAAAACAAAAATGGAGCTCTTGGCCAGCTCATCGAAGACATTAGATACACATATAGAGTGTGAATCAGAGAGTGTATCAGTATTACCTTCTGTACTTTCTTTTGATTTTATTATTTTTTTTACCATGTCTAAATGTTTGTATTACAGGTCCACCAGGGCTAATTTCATCTGTAACAAGTCACCCATGTACCTGTTTGTGTAATTGGGACAGGTTTCCTGAAAGACAATTTGGCAACTGTGTGTGTGCGCGTGTGTGTCTGTGTGCGCGCGCGAGAGAGAGAGAGTGTCATGGCGGCGGAGCAGGGCGCACACCAGTCTGACCTCTGATCAAGCTCCACACTAGGCCACATCACCCGTCGTAACTGCCGTCGTTAAAGTAGAGAATTTTCCGACATGATTCTGGGCATAATATTTCTAGTTATGTGTTTAACAACATCTATTAAGATTGCCTTTAAAGACACGATACAAAGCGGTAAAATTTACAAACAATGCCAGCAAATCCTGGACTCTACTCCGCACCAGCGATCATCAGCCTGCAACATTCAGGAATTAACAAACTACGAACGGGTATTGTCGGATTCTGAATGGATTGATTTCCAACACCAAGAAAGACTTTTTAGGCAAGCCCTGGATACAAAGAGACTGCAGGATAAACAAAACTTTGCCCTCGCTGGAGATCTTCGGAAATGGTCGAGGCTGTTTAAAATCCTACATGGAGTCTTTTTAAAAAATGGATTTTATACTACAAAACGCAGAGATGGACGAGAGCTGGGAATACCGCTGCTTAAATATGTGATAGGGATTTTAAGAACTTTGCCACTGGATAATAACGCACGAAACACTCCTGTTGAAAACCCTGCTGAATGGATTGAGCATCAGTTGCGCTTTCTGCGAGATGTATTACAGCCATCGATTGCCGCGGCTATTAAAGGACATCCAAAAGATGCCCAAAAGGTAAGCAAAAACAACCTGACTTACCTGTGGCAACACTGTAGAAAGAAGGCAATTGATGTTATTCTTAACAACTGTATATTCCCGACCTCCGCCTGAGTCGGGTAATCCTGAGCAGGTGTATAATTATTATCGCCAAAAATGCCAGCATAGTCCATCGGCACTAGCCTGGGCCCACCCATCATAAGTGTGACGCAACACGAGGGCCTGTTGCGAGCTTAGTCTGGCCAGGCAAGCTATCTACAGCTCTTCCAAGCTCCCGAAAAATCGGGAGCCAATCAACTTTGAGCATCTCCAACGGCCCTGGGTAGAGGCGTGTTCAAGGCACTGACATAGTAGAACTGCGACCGGAAGCCATAGATTGTTTACAGAATCTATGCCGGAAGTGCTTCATTCACTAGAAACATTACGAACATGGAGCAAGTTCTCATTGAAAACGGAGCAAAGAGCAGCCCTGGAGGTATTTATTGAAAGGAAGGACGTTTTCGCCTTGCTCCCGACCGGCTTCGGTAAGAGTTTAATCTACCAGTTAGCCCTGTCACGTCACATACGTCAGAGGAAAGAGTGATGTGATTGGTTTAAGCTTCATCACAACCTTTTCTGGCTTCGACCAGTAGCAAACTGAGGCATTTCAGGGAGGCGGGTCAACCACGTGCTTTGGGAAACGGTTGGGCTTAATATCTTTGCCAGACCAAATGCTCACAGAGCTTTGAAGTCGCGTTAGCCAGACTACATCGGCACGGTTGCTCGAGCTGCCCCTGTGGAGTAATGATATAAACAGCACATCCACTGAGCCCCCGCCAGTAACATTGGCCTTCTCAGTCGAGGAGATTGAGAGAGTTATACTTAACTTGCCTAATAACAAAGCAAGTGGTGCAGATGGTGTCACTTATGAAACCCTTAAAGGAGTATGCCACCCCCAGGTGAAATTGAGTCAGTCCCTGCAGTCCCTAGAGTTGGATGAGTGAGCCAAAGCGTTTTGTAGCCAACCCAGCCATTGTCCTGATCTAGAAACGCCCCGGTTAGCTTTAGCTTAGCGTAGTCGCTGTAATCCGGCGTGTCCAGCTAGCATTGTCGTTGCAAAAGTGAATCAAATAACTCAAGATTTTTTATAATTATTTCTCATGACCTGTACATTCACATTGAGTACACATATCAATGCAAATTAACACGAAGGGATTTACTAGACCAATTTATATCTGGAACTATTTTCAGCCACAGCACAGGCAAAGCACCGCTGCAGGCGCAAAGACACCACGCAGCACCACAACTTCCGTCAATAGACCCTTTGCACTGACGTCACCCAAAACCGGAAGTAAACAAACCCTGCACCATATTGGAAGACCAACAAACTCGTGATTAGGGGGAAATAACGGCAGTGCGCTGTATGTGAACCCACGAGGCACTTGATTCATCAAAAACCTACAATGGTAAACTTTTGTGCTGTGTTAGGGTGTTCTAACAAAGCTGATGGGAAAGGTGAAAAGAAGTCTTTCTTCAGAATACCAGCTGTGATTGAGACACAAGGGGAGCAAACCAAGGAGCTTTCTGCCAGGAGACAGAGAGAGTATTTAGCTGCTTTATGCAGAGCTGATCTGAATACTTCAAGTCTACAGCAGTACAGAATATGTTCAGACCATTTTGTTACTGGTAAGTCACTAGGCCAGAGTGTTGTAGAACATTTTTTTAAATGTTTAGTGAATAAAAACATCCTTAATTTTATCACATTTATGTTATATATTTCATTTCTTTCTTTTGTTTTAATTTTCCTCCCTCCATCCCTCTTTGGATTTTAAATATAGTTTTTCCCCATTTCCAAATAATTCAAAGATATATAAATAAAAACAGATAAGTAGTAAATTAAAAATAAATTATGAAATAAAAAAATCCATAACAGCATGAATACAGATTGCAATAGTTTACAATGTCTGGGTAGCAAACAGATGGCAGAATTGGTGTCAGGCCCTCCTTATGTTTCCATTCTCCCTTGCCCCGAGTCTTATCATATGGGTCAAACCCATCTATCACAGCCAGTTTCTCCACATACCGTGCCCTTTCTGCAGCTGGTAATGTACTCACATAACCAGAATTATCAGCCATCATGTCACTTCACTCATCATGTCACTTCACAACAGCTGTAATATCACTTCACTCTCGCTCGTAGTTTGTTTTGTATTGTGAGTATGTATGTATGTATGTATGTATGTACTTGGACTTCCAAAATGGCGCCCTAACAAAATCATGAGGTACGGTGACGTCACGCGGCAGCCCTCTATACACCAGTGTTACCAGCATGTAGTTGCGTTAAGAGGAGAAGAGAAGAAGTTGTAGTAAGGTTGTTACGTAAGTAGTTTGAAGTTAGTTTCACATCTACTGAGGAAAAACGGTTATTTGCTGTGTGAAGGGCTGCAATAACAAGCAGAGGACGTACACGAACATAATGCAGAGATGCCTACTAGTACGGATTGGCCGTATTTTGTACAGAAAAGTTACGTAAATATGATGTTACGGCAAACAGTGTTATTCTGTACGGAATTATTATAAAGTCTTAAAAAATTCCAGTGAGTTGTTTTTAAATGTCCAAGCGACTTTTTCAATCCATGCGCGATTCACGGCTATTTATTTTTACGACAACCACACATGCTGTGTGTGACATGTGCGGATACATAGACATATAAACATAGACGCCGCCTTCCGTGTAGAATCATACATCATCCTCGCCTTCATATTGGATGGGGCAAAGTGGAGAATAAAGATGCCTCATTCATGTGCTGTGTTTAACTGTACCAACAGGTTTACCGTCCAAACGAGATCACATGGGATTACCTTTCACAGGTGAGACTGGAAAAATACTTTTCATTGTATTTGGTCATTATAACGTAATTTTACGAACAGATTTTTCTGACTTTGTGGCTAATATGAAGTCTCGCGCATAATAGCCGCTCGGTGAAACCTGTCTCCAAACAATTTATAATTTATAAATAAATTTATAATTTATTTCATAGCCCACCCAACCAATTTCACCACCAGCTGTCAGATGGTGATGGCACACTCAAAAATAGAAGAGATTGGAAGCATGTCAGACTGTGAAGCAATCACATGGAGCAATCCCATTGTAATATGGTTTAATTGAATTTTTTTCCATATAGCACTGTATATTGCAAAAATTGTTTTTGGAGACATTTTATAGCCTATCTGCACGGCATTTAATGAAAGTGATGCGGAGACGGCACGGCACGGCTTCAGCAGCGTAAGCACAGCACATTATTCTACACGATCCCCGCTGAGCTCCAAAACATGCCTTGATGTGTAAATATCGTTAGTAGCCTACGATAGTAGCAGCGGAATAAAATTTAGGTCACACCTCCCACGGAATATTGACGGGTATTTCGCACACTATTTATAACCATCACATTAAAAGTTATATGTGTTGTTTTGATGCCTGTTTGTTTCCCAAACATATACGTGTGTGTCTTAATGGGTGAATAAAAGGCATCGAGTTAAATATTATTATAGAAAGGGGCTTTATGAAGTTCAGTCCATTTACTTGCATTGGGTTACGGGGAAGATTTGCCACATCAAATATGGCGGACACTCTGACGTATCCCAGCAACGGGGCCACCAGCTCAATGCGGCGTCTATGTTTATATGTCTATGCGCAGATACCGCACATGCTGTGTGTGACATGCGCAGATACCGCACATTTATTCGCGCTATTTTTGCTCGGCATCACACATGCATGGTGCTGCTTCTCAATCGTGGAAATGAAACGCTCAGTATCGGGACAAGTGAAACACAGGTCTCAGGTGTTCCTCCCACGATATACAGTAGAATGGCCGTGCATTACACCCAGTCAAAAGGGCAATGGATATGCGCACTGCAAACTGTGTAGAACTGACATTAACATCACTCATGGTGGTCGCGATGACTGCACGCGGCATGTCAACTACAAAAAAAACATATGGAGTATGCTGAAATGGCGAGTCAGGCAGAAAGTAAATCTGGGGGTATCCAGCAGTTTTTTACAAAATCTGTGGATGAAAAGACACAGAGCGTGACATGTGCTGAAGCGGTGATGGTTGACCTGTGCTTGGAGTTGAACTTGCCGATTAGTGCCATGAAATGTGAGTTAAACTTATTCAGTTTCTTTTTACATGTATGATTTTTATTCACTGAAATATCAAACACTGGCTGTACTTCTTTAATTCGAAGTATTTTCAGTGTTGCAAGTGCAAATGTACATGTAGTATGATCAAAAACAGAATTTTATTATGTGTTGTTGGGATTGTGGCAAAAAATGGATCATTCCACTGTTTTAAATACAATTATAAATGTCATTTTATTCAATGTCTCTTCTGAAGCATTATGCTGAAGTATTTATATATTGGGACATTAAGATAACAATGTCGGACTCTCTTTGGCATGAAATAAGATTTTTTAAAAATTTTATTAGAATCCGTTAACAGGTAGAACATTTTGCCAGGCAATATAATATAATACTTTTGAGGAGTTACATTCAATACCAATGATTGGTAGTCAACCATAATGTCTGCAAACAGGGAACACTATTGTATTTAGAAAAATGTGATATATTGTATGCTCTAGAAATTTGTTGAGTGGAAATTCAATTGAGATGGCTGCTCGTGTTTTGTTTATTCAATTCATACAAAACAGTACTTCTTAATAATTTAAATGCTAAACATATTGGTATATACACCTCTTTATAATGGAAATGCGCATAAATTAATGTTACTGAAAGTCATTCCAAAATACTGAAAAATGTTTTCAAGAATACTGAAATTCAAAATTTGGGGTAGGCATCTCTGATAATGTTTAACAGAATTCCAAAACTAGTGGAACAAAGAAATCTTTGGCTTGCAGCCCTCGGCATTCCTGCAACAACACCAGTAGATAAAATCAATCAATATCGTGTTTGCGATGAGCATTTCAAACCGGAGGACTACGAAGAAAAAATGCAGTATGCTACGAGAAAGGTGTTGCTACATCTGAAGGATACGGCCGTTCCATCCATTTTCAGTACAGAGGCAGAACAGAGTTCATCATCCATGCCTGTAAGTATAATTTCTATCCCTCCTTCCTTGGGTTATACATTGCTAACGTTATAACTGAAACTTCCCGTTAGTCCGACTCACATTGTCGCTTCCAGTTTTATTAACCTGTCAGTGTCAGCCTAGTAGCAGAGAACTTAGTAGTCACACTGGTGTATTGATGGAAGTTGAGGGTTTTCAGGTGCTGCGTGGTGTCTTTGCGCCTGCAGCGGTGCATTGCCTGTGCTGTGGCCGAAAATAGTTCCATATATAAATTGGTCTAGTAAATCCCTTCGTGTTAATTTGCATTGATATGTGTACTCGATGTGAATGTACAGGTCATAAGAAATAATTATAAAAAATCTTGAGTTATTTGATTCACTTTTGCAACGACATGCTAGCTGGACATGCCGGATTACAGCGACTACGCTAAGCTAAAGCTAACCGGGGCGTTTCTAGATCAGGGCAATGGCTGGGTCGGCTACAAAATGCTTTGGCTCACTCATCCAACTCTAGGGACTGCAGGGACTGACTCAATTTCACCTGGGGGTGGCGTACTCCTTTAAGGCCACTAGGCTAATGTCGTGTCCCACACTGAGAAGTAGGGTTGGGTGGTATTACGGTAAGAAGGTATCCCGAGGTATCCCAAAGTACCAACGGTATCGGTCTCATTACCATCATTTTAAAAAATATATATAATATCTAAATAAATATGGAGTACATGAGGTCATAATATAAAATAATAAATTGAAGATCATCCCGAATAACTGTGTGATTGTATTTTCACTAATTCTATCAATTTCCTAAAGAAGTTCTCATCGCATGCAGGGTTGTTTATGTCGTTACCATGGCAACCCTGCGTGACATTTGGAGTCTGACAGAAAGCTTCGCAAGAGACTGAGACCGCGGTTGAAAGATGGCAAGTCAAGATAACGAGTTAGTGGCAAAAAAAAAATACAACATCGGCAGTGTGGCAGTATTTTGGTTTCAAACCAAACGAAAAGGAAGAGCCAGCAATAATGTAAATGACCGCGCAAAATCGAAAAAAATCTAATATGTCCCCTAAGGCACACCATAGCCTGGGGTACTCCACTTCCATGAGATCTCTCCAATGAGTTGTGTTTTGAGTAGGTTACATGAGTAACAACAAGGTAAAATAATATAACGTATGACATTTGGGATGTGGGTAATAAACGTTTGAAATGTCATCTACTGAAGAAACGGAAGAAAACATCGTAGCGTAAACTGTTAGGTTTCTGGTGGGAATTAGCAATGCGCTTGCTATCTTTGTTGGGTGTGTTAAACCGTATGGATTTAAGTGGAATAATTGTAAGGAGTTATGTGATCAAGACAACGTTTTAAGCAAGGTAAGGCCATTTGATTATTAATTTCCCCGCCATGGCATGACGTGGACCCATATGATTTTGCCTTGTGCAGCTATCACGCATTTGAATTAGGTTCGCCTCATTTGTGCTGAAGAATATGGTTTATCGCACAGTCTAAACGGACTTGGGTGTTGGTTGATTCTTTTTCTTTTCTTTTTTTTATTTCCCATGCTTGAAAGGGTATGATCCTGCTCATCGTGTACTTTTTTTGATGGAGTAGGTGAAATAGTGCTGCAAATGGCGTTTCAACGCAGACATGTGTAAACGACAGTTGAATGCTATTTTCAAGATGAAGGAAGAGTTGCGTGATGCTTTGAAATATCTCTTAATCCATTCATCAATGCACAAAATTCGCTTTGCTGCTTAATCCATACCACAATGCACATAATTCGCTATGCTGCTTTTAAATAGTACATTTGAGGCATAGGCGCAGGTCTGGACAAGGTCCGCCGGTATAGGCGCACGTTACACAGTAGGCCGAAACAAAATATTATTTTTTTCTCGGTAATACCGTATACCCCAGGAAAACACAGAGAGAGTTTAAAGGTATCAAAATTTGGATACCGCCCAACCCTACTGAGAAGCATATTTAACACCTGTTTGCTTAATGGTAAAGTCCCCTGTTCATGGAAAGGAGCGCTCATCTATAGAATACCTAAGAAAGACAATGTGCCTGAAGACCCCTCCACATGGAGGGATGTCTCTCTGTTACCAACTGTGTACAAAGTCTTCATGAAGTGCCTTCTCTCCAGAATATTATCATGGTTAGTTGATACAGGAACTTTATCTAGCAAACAAAAAGCCTACATTGAACGTCAAGGCATGAATGAACATGTTTTTTGTTTAAAGACGGCTGTTGATGACTTCAAACATGACTCTGCCAAATTGCATGTAGTATTTTTGGACTTTAGGGATGCCTTTGGTACTTTGCCTCATGAGGTGATGCTGAATTCACTGGAGGAAATACACCTGCCAAAGATGTACACTGACATAATAAAGGATGTATATAGGAATTCTTACCTACAAGTCATCTGTGGAAAACAACTCACACAGCCTGTAAATCTCGAAGTGGGGATTAAAACAGGTTGCCCATGGAGTGCAGTAAATTTTATCATTGCAATTAACCAGTGGCTAAAATGGCTGTGTACACATGCTCCTCCCCAAGTATTATCACCAAACCCAGTCCAGGGCTATGCTGACGATGTGGTCATTGCATCCCGTGATGAGGGAGTAATTAAAAACATGCTGGCCTGCACTGACAGCTTCCTCACCTGGTCTGGCCTACAGGTAAAGCAAAGTAAATGTGCAGTCTTTTGGGAGAGGAGGAGTGGAGGCAACCGCTGGTATAGAGCCAAGACCGACCAGCCTCCTTCTTTCACCATCCTGGACCAGCCACTCAGAGTGTATGCCAGACATGAAACCTACAACTATCTGGGGCATAAAATTAACATCGCTGGGGACTGGAGTGAACAAGTGATTGATATGGTTCAGCAGTTTACAAGCAGACTGGATCTAATCGATTCTTCACCTCTTCCAGTAACTCTGAAGGTCCAGGCAATCAGAGACATAGCCTTTGCCAAAATACAACATCTATTTGCAAACGTCCATATCCCACAAAAAGATCTGCGCAGAATGGACAACAAAACTGTGCAAATGGTGAGGAAATGGCTGTCTCTCAACACACTCCACAAGATGCTTCATCTTTCAGAAAAAACAGGATGGGGGGCTTGGCGTTCCAAACTGCATGTGGGAATACACAGCTACAAGGCAGTCACACCTCATTAACATGCTGAACTGTGATGATATTAGTGTGAGACAATTAGCAAGAACATCACTACTGCTGGACTTCAAAAAATGGAAAGTAACCCATGCAGGCAGTGGGGAGGACAACTTTCTGGGCTTCAGAAGGAAGAGCAGTGGTAAGCTGGATACCAGGGCACAGGGATTTGGCGTGTCATCAGACTGGCCTGACTTAAATGACTTGTGCTGGAGAACAGGCACTGAACTAAAATGGACCTCCCACCTTCAACCTGTAGAGGTCACCGATGCACTGGTGGATGACCCATCAATCACGGTTCAGGCTGCATTATAACAACATTACCAATCTCCTGCTGCCTAAAACATCAAGGCAAACCCTTCTGTCCATTCAAAGGGAGCACAACATGGAGTATTGGTCCAGCCTGAAGCTCCAGGGAAAGCTGGCTAAACTCACCTGTGCAGACCACTCTGTATCACATGCCATATACAACAATAACTCTATCAGTGACGAGATCATCACCTTCTGTGTGAAGGCTCGCTTACAGGTTCTCCCCACCAAATACAATCTCTCTCTGTGGTTCCCCTCTATCCATTCCCCTTTCTGTATACTACACGACCATCCACAACATCTGGAGTCAGTAGCCCACATTATGAACAGTTGTCCATTATACAAAGGACTGTATACTGCCAGACATGACAGGTGGACCTCATCGCCGCCCAGATCCCCCGTACTCCACAAGAACAGATCTACAAACACACCTCTGTAAAGCCACATTGGTTTAACTCATCCACAAACTCTTTCTCAGGAATAGCAAACACACCGGATATCATTTGCTTGTCACATGACAACAAAACAGTTAGACTCTTTGAAGTAGCCTGTGCTTTTGACCTGTTCATGGAGGAATCCTACTGTACAAAAAAACTAAAGTACCAACCTCTAGTATCTGCCATTGAGAGCTATGGGTACAAATGCTTGCTCATTGTGCTTGTCTTTGGGAGTCTAGGCCATGTACATAGGCTGGTGGTCAGTGGACTTAACATCAGTGGATTAAGTAAAAGAAGTGCCAGACAGCTAGCTAAATACTGCTCCATAGCAACAGTTATAGGGAGCATGTTCATCTGGAAGAGAAGATGCTTCCTGTATCCCTGAGACTGCATCGCCATAACAGGATGTTTTTGGTCCTGATAGTGTTTGGATTATTCGACATATTTGGTTCCTATTGATATTAACTTGTAATGTGGAATCAAATAAAGTATATAAAATGTGTGTGTGTGTGTTATATTTCGAAATTTGAGTAAAAGGGTTGCGTATGTGTTCAGGCATACACATGTGTGTATGTGTGTGTGTGTTGCTGTGTATAAAGTTATATGGGTTACAAATATATTTTATGCAGCTTGTTACGGCGCCCCCTAGGGTCCAAAGGACCAGAGCGCCAACATTTATACAACAGACTTAAGTGAGAAAAACAGACTCACACAAACAACAGTTTTAAGGTGCAGATTAAATTTTATTAGTGCTACACCAACAAAAGCAACCATAGGGGGAAAACGAAGGGTTTACAAAACGAAATGGCGACACCAAATCAAAAGAAAAAAACAACCAAAAAAACCACCACCAATAACAGGTGCTCACAAAAGCACCTCAAATTACAAAATAGGGGGTGGTGTCACCATTAAACTAAACATAGGGCAATGTGGCTAACAGAAAAACTAATGTGTGCCAAAAAAAAATGTGCACCCCGGGGCAGATCTACGTAAACCTCACCCAACGCCCCCCCCCCAGGAGCTTAAAACAAGATAAGCCAAAAATAACAATATACACAACTAAACTAAAGTAAGGCAAAAATAACGACTGGTCAGCAAAAGAATCACAACACATCAAAAGGATACAACATAACTAAAAATTTCTAAACCTAACACAAGACAACCAAAGATAACCAAAAACAAACCACAAACAAGGGCGCTGCCACCACCCTAGCCAAAAACGCGCCATGAACAAAGAAACATGGGGACTTAAATAGTGCTGGCAATTGGAAGGGGATTGGTTGCTGGGTAAACGGAGATAAGTAGAAAACTAGATCCAGGTGCGCTGATCTGTAAGGAAAATGGTAAGTAGAACCTGAAGGGGGAGACAAAGCACAACACACACATAACAAAACACAAAATAGCAGGCCTGCATACACAAACAAAAAGAAACAGACGAAGTCGTAACACAGCTGCAGCAATCTATCAGTATGTGGTGTGATCCATGCTTGCTACTGGACTCCAGCAAGATCCTGATGTGTTCCATATGTATTTCTCACAAGTACTGGTTTAGATTGATAGGGCTATAATTAATGTTTTGGTAGGTTTACACTAAACATTTTAAAATGTTTAATTACTTACTATTAATAAAGTAATAAAGGTTGTGCTCAAAATGTGTTTGTGTTTTGGATGTCAGTGCACGGTAACTATTTCAGATCAGAGGTGTAATAACTAAGTAATTGAGTGGAAATAAGTGATAATGCATTTTACGGCCCTGATGCTGTGTATTTTCCTGGAAATTACCTCCTTGTTTTTCAGGTAATTAAACAAAAACAACACTAAAAATGTCATAAGGATAATTGATGGGTTTATCAACACAGCTAGGTAATTAAGTAGGAAGAGGCAATGGTGCATTTTACAGCTCTGATACCATGTAGTTTCCATGAAATTACTAAACTTGTTCCAGTGTAGTTACAGGCAAATAATGTATTTTTTTACCATCTTACTACTACAATGACTTGATTTGTCTCTTTCTTGGTAATAACTAAGTAATTGAGTGGAAACAAGTGATAATGCATATTACGGCCCTGATGCTGTGTATTTTCCTGGAAATTACCTCCTTGTTTTTCAGGTAAGTAAACAAAAACAACAAGTAAATCCTGGACTCATCATTTCAATAACTACAGATTAATTTCAAATAATTACCATTTTATTATACTTGAAATGAAAGCTGTTTACATTGCTATTACCTAGAAACTGCAGAGTAATTGCACTGGAAATTGCATGGAAATTACTCGATATAAGCAGTTACAAAGAATATTACCATGAAATTACATCAAAATTACCATAGAAATTACCACCTTAATGAAAGCTGTTTGCATCGCTATTACCTAGAAACTGCAGAGTAATTACACTGGAAATTGCATGGAAATTACCTGTAATAAGCGGTTACAAAGGCAATATTACCATGAAATTACATCACAATTACCATAGAATTACCACCTTATTAGTGATCCGTAATGTAAAGTGTTACTGGATAAACTTCTGGAGCTTTCGTGCGATGCTGGTCTGCAGTCGAGATTTGGTCGACTTTCTCTGTCTGAATTCTGTCTGTCATGCTGCGAGGAATATCCCCAGCTGAGTGAGATGGCAGTGAAAACATTGATGCCTTTCCATTCAACATACCTCTGCGAGACCCCATTTTCACATTTGACAGCCACAAAGACAAAATACCGAAACAGGCTCAACTCAGAAAACATGCTCTGAGTGGCCTTGTCACCCTGTCTTCCTCGTTTCGACCTGTTAGTGGCGAGAAAGCAGGCACATCCTTCGCATTAGAATGCTGACTTTTCTTTTACCAAGTCTCTGTGGGTGACTGGGCCTGTCATTTGAGGTTAAAAGTCAGCAAGTAGCCTACGTTCAGTTCTCCCTTCTTCATACTTGGACTGTGTAATCAGTCAGTATTAGGGCTACAGTGGGTCTTTAGGTTTCTCGGTTTGAGGTCCAATGTTTCTGGTAGACCTTTTTATAATTGTGTGTATGTTACTGAGGCACTGTTTGGCAGTGCTTCAAGTTCAAAGGTGTAGTTAAAAAAATAAAAAATAAATCTAAAACACAAAAGTAAAAAAAAAAATCTTGGTTTAATGGTTCTTACGCAAATGGTAATAATAGGTTATTAATAATAATAATAATAATAATAGTCAAATTATTGGGCCTACATATCAGTATATTTATGTAATTTGGCAATAATCTCAAAGCCAAAGCACTTCTGTTAGTTTCCCTTGTTTAATAATAGTTTAGGCCGAAGCAATAATAATAATAATAATAATAATAATAATAATAATAATAATGTAGGCCTACTACTACTACTAATAATAATTATTATTATTATTAGAATGGCATATCGGGCGGCACGGTGGTGTAGTGGTTAGCGCTGTCACCTCACAGCAAGAAGGTCCGGGTTCGAGCCCCGTGGCCGGCGAGGGCCTTTCTGTGCGGAGTTTGCATGTTGTCCCCGTGTCCGCGTGGGTTTCCTCCGGGTGCTCCGGTTTCCCCCACAGTCCAAAGACATGCAGGTTAGGTTAACTAGTGACTCTAAATTGACCGTAGGTGTGAATGCAAGTGTGAATGGTTGTCTGTGTCTATGTGTCAGCCCTGTGATGACCTGGCGACTTGTCCAGGGCGTACCCCGCCTTTCACCCGTAGTCAGCTGGGATAGGCTCCAGCTTGCCTGCGACCCTGTAGAACAGGATAAAGCAGCTACAGATAATGAGATGAGATAATGGCATATCTTTGGACAGTTACTGGTCATTTGGCAATTTTCTACAATTCTGCCAATGCACTCCTGTTAGGTCTTATTTAGCCAAAATATTGTTATGCTGGTATAAGCCTGCTACTTGTAACATGTACTACTAACAAAATAAAATAAAATAAATAATAATAAACTATCTATCTATCTATCTATCTATCTATCTATCTATCTATCTATCTACAACCCCGATTCCAAAAAAGTTGGGACAAAGTACAAATTGTAAATAAAAACGGAATGCAATGATGTGGAAGTTTCAAAATTCCATATTTTATTCAGAATAGAACATAGATGACATATCAAATGTTTAAACTGAGAAAATGTATCATTTAAGGAGAGAAATTAGGTGATTTTAAATTTCATGCCAACAACACATCTCAAAAAAGTTGGGACAAGGCCATGTTTACCACTGTGAGACATCCCCTTTTCTCTTTACAACAGTCTGTAAACGTCTGGGGACTGAGGAGACAAGTTGCTCAAGTTTAGGGATAGGAATGTTGACCCATTCTTGTCTAATGTAGGATTCTAGTTGCTCAACTGTCTTAGGTCTTTTTTGTCGTATCTTCCGTTTTATGATGCACCAAATGTTTTCTATGGGTGAAAGATATGGACTGCAGGCTGGCCAGTTCAGTACCCGGACCCTTCTTCTACGCAGCCATGATGCTGTAATTGATGCAGTATGTGGTTTGGCATTGTCATGTTGGAAAATGCAAGGTCTTCCCTGAAAGAGACGTCGTCTGGATGGGAGCATATGTTGCTCTAGAACCTGGATATACCTTTCAGCATTGATGGTGTCTTTCCAGATGTGTAAGCTGCCCATGCCACATGCACTAATGCAACCCCATACCATCAGAGATGCAGGCTTCTGAACTGAGCGCTGATAACAACTTGGGTCGTCCTTCTCCTCTTTAGTCCAAATGACACGGCGTCCCTGATTTCCATAAAGAACTTCAAATTTTGATTTGTCTGACCACAGAACAGTTTTCCACTTTGCCACAGTCCATTTTAAATGAGCCTTGGCCCAGAGAAGACGTCTGCGCTTCTGGATCATGTTTAGATATGGCTTCTTCTTTGAACTATAGAGTTTTAGCTGGCAACGGCAGATGGCACGGTGAATTGTGTTCACAGATAATGTTCTCTGGAAATATTCCTGAGCCCATTTTGTGATTTCCAATACAGAAGCATGCCTGTATGTGATGCAGTGCCATCTAAGGGCCCGAAGATCACGGGCACCCAGTATGGTTTTCCGGCCTTGACCCTTACGCACAGAGATTCTTCCAGATTCTCTGAATCTTTTGATGATATTATGCACTGTAGATGATGATATGTTCAAACTCTTTGCAATTTTACACTGTCGAACTCCTTTCTGATATTGCTCCACTATTTGTCGGTGCAGAATTAGGGGGATTGGTGATCCTCTTCCCATCTTTACTTCTGAGAGCCACTGCCACTCCAAGATGCTCTTTTTATACCCAGTCATGTTAATGACCTATTGCCAATTGACCTAATGAGTTGCAATTTGGTCCTCCAGCTGTTCCTTTTTTGTACCTTTAACTTTTCCAGCCTCTTATTGGCCCTGTCCCAACTTTTTTTGAGATGTGTTGCTGTAATGAAATTTCAAATGAGCCAATATTTGGCATGAAATTTCAAAATGTCTCACTTTCGACATTTGATATGTTGTCTATGTTCTATTGTGAATACAATATCAGTTTTCGAGATTTGTAAATTATTGCATTCCGTTTTTATTTACAATTTGTACTTTGTCCCAACTTTTTTGGAATCGGGGTTGTGTCTATCTATCTATCTATCTATCTATCTATCTATCTATCTATCTATCTATGGAGGGGCACATGGTGTTTGTGTGTGTGTGTGTGTGTGTGTGTGTGTGTGTGTGTGTGCGCGTATGGGGGGGGGGTCAGGGGGCGCACAGAGGCGTAGGCCTATGCAGGGCCTTGCAGCACCAAGGCCTAACATTACTGGGCCCCAGAGCAAAGAAGTTTGAGAAACCCTGAAATAGACCACCTGAAAAAAGAGTTTTCTCGCTCAGTCAAGATCAGAAAAAGAACTTGCCATGAACTAATAAAAGAGGACATCTATTGGTCACTAAGTTTCAGAGGTGGACAAAGTACCCAACTTCATTACTTAAGTCAAAGTACGGATCCCACAGGTCACATATTACTCCGATACAAGTGAAAGTTGTCCAGTCAAATTTTTACTTAAGTTAAAGTACTGAAGTACTTGCTTTTAAAAATACTTAAGTATTAAAAGTACATTTTCTGTCAATGCATCGTTGTATTACTGCCACAATGCTTACAAAACCAAATGCTGTTACCAAAGACAGAAATGTGAATTCACAAAATGAACGCATGCTGTGCCATCATGGTGGTTTAACGTTAAGCTAGCTAGTCAGTGAAACTCCACCTGACATGCTAGCAAACTCTTTTCCAAACTCAAAATTATATTGGGTAGCTAATGCTACTAGAAAAAAAAGATTTCTACATTCTGTTTATTTGGCAAGATTATGCTAAAACATACAGTACCAGTCAAAAGTTTGGAAATGCCTTCAAATTCGATGTATTTATTTATTTATTTATTTATTCATTCATTTCCTACATTGTAGAACAATACTGAACAATAATGACCTTATCAAAACTATGAAATAACATATGTAACATATGGAATTATATGGTTAACAAAAAAATGTGTTAAAAAACAATGTTTCATCTTTTAGATTCTTCAAAGTTGTCACTATTTACCTTGATAACAGCTTTGCACACTATTGGCATTATCTGAACCAGCTTCATGAGGTAGTCACCTGGAATGCTTCTCAATTAACAGGTGTGTCTTGTCAAAAATGGTATTTCTTGCCTTCTTAATGCATTTGACACCATCAACCAGTAAAGAGTAAATAATAAAAATGCAGTAAATAACCCCGTTTGACAACTGTAGTAATCCATATTATGTCAAGAACCACTCAACTATGTAAAGAGAAATAACAGTCAGTCATTACTTTAAGACATGGAGTGTCTTTTAGTTAATTAAAATAAAGAAAAAAACATCGAATTTGAAGGTGTTTCCAAACTTTTGACTGGTACTGTATTTCTGAAAGGACTTCAGAGAAGTTAATGTTATTCATGTTAGCATAACTCCTTTTTTACATGCTAACTAACAGTGTCCAAGTTAACTAGCTATGTGTAAATGTTAGTCGTGGACAAGGTGATGGCAACTTGGTGGGCAAATCCATAGAAAGTCATTTGACGAACCAGACTTTGTCGCTATTCCAACTTTATTGCTAGCTCTAAAAGCACAGACAACTTCGTTGCAAGCTTTCTCTTGGAATAAAATGTTTACAGTATATACCTCAATATGCTTCCACAGGTTGGATGGCGAGTTTTTGTAGGCCGTTATGTGGTTCGTTTTCGGCAAACATTTAAAACGAAATGAATCTTTAATCCTTTCAGAAAACTGAAACATGTGTTCTAGGTAAAGCCATGGGTGTGTGCATTCTCCAGAAGAACTGCTTCCTTCCATTCTGCCATCAACCGATCGAGTTCAAAGAATGCTGATGAGAAATTGAACTTGATTTTATACAGTCTATGGATGTGACCTGACCCTAGTGATTACTAATAGACTGTTTTTTTTTCCACAGGTGACACTGAGATAATCATATTTTAGAAAAAAAAGAAAAAAAAACATCCACTTTCAAAGCCACTTCATTGTAACGAGTAACGAGGACCTTGATAGAAATGTAGTGGAGTAAAAAGTATGATATTTGTCTTTCAAATGTAACGAAGATAAATTCATAAGTTTACAAAAAAATAATACTCAAGTAAAGTACAGTGTAGTATGTTCCCTATGTGTGGGTGGAGCACAGAGGACGGCAGGACAGAGATCAAGGTAATCAGAGGGCTTTATTGCCGTACTTTTCAGTTTGACAATTTCAAAACGTATTTTCGAGACACACACACACTGTCGTCTTGTCTTGGGAAGCTCTCCCTCTGCTCTCCCTCTGCCTCCTTAAATAGGGCGCGGTTACTGGGAAGACACACAAACACAGGTTAATTGCCGTCAGGTGTAGTGATTCTGCCACTTACCTTCCCTGATTCCGCCCTCCTGTCACAGACCAGCGCTTGACCACGCCCCCGCTGCCACATACCCCCACCGCCCAACTCAGGCCGGGCGGCCGTCCGGCCTGCCGCCGACTCCCCCCCCCCCCCCCTTGACGGGAGAGGAAGTCCGCCATGACCATCTGCGCCCCCGGCCTGTGGACCACCTTGAAATTGAAGGGTTGGAGTGCCAGATACCAACGGGTGATCCGCGCGTTGGCATCTTTCATGCGGTGGAGCCACTGGAGGGGCGCGTGGTCTGAACAGAGGGTGAAAGGGCGCCCCAGCAGGTAGTAACGGAGGGCGAGGACCGCCCACTTGATCGCTAGACATTCTTTTTCGATTGTGCTGTAGCGCCCCTCACGCACTGACAGCTTCCTGCTAATGTACAGGATGGGGCGGTCCTCCTCCTCCACCTCCTGGGACAACACCGCCCCCAGCCCTCTGTCCGACGCATCGGTCTGCAACACAAAAGGGAGAGAAAAGTCAGGGGAGTGTAATAGTGGCCCCCCACACATGCCTTTACCTCAGAGAAAGCCCGCTGGCACTGCTCCGTCCACTGGACCGGATCTGGTGCCCCCCTTTTAGTGAGATCAGTCAGCGGGCTGGTGACGTCCGAATAATTAGGTATAAACCTACGATAGTAGCCAGCCAGCCCCAGGAACTGTCTCACCCCCTTTTTGGTCTTGGGCCTCGGGCAGGCCGCAATTGCTGCTGTCTTGTTAATTTGGGGACGCACCTGCCCGTTGCCCAAGTGGAAGCCCAGATACCGTACTTCCACCTGCCCAATCGCACACTTCTTCGGGTTTGCAGTGAGACCCGCTCGCCTCAGTGACCTAAGGACGGCCCTCAGGTGTTGTAAGTGCCTCTGCCAGTCGTTACTATAAATGATTATATCATCAAGGTATGCGGCCGCATAGGTGGCGTGGGGGCGGAGGACCCTATCCATCAGCCGCTGAAACGTAGCAGGCACCCCAAACAGCCGAAAAGGAAGTGTGACGAATTGGTGCAAGCCGAACGGTGTGGAAACGGCAGTTTTTTCCCGGGATAATGGAGTCAAGGGGATCTGCCAATATCCCTTCGTCAAATCCAGTGTCGAATAAAAGCGAGCCGTGCCTAGTCGATCGAGCAGCTCGTCAATACGAGGCATTGGGTACGCATCGAATTTAGACACCGCGTTGACTTTTCTATAGTCCACACAGAACCGGACCGACCCATCGGCCTTGGGTACCAAGACCACCGGGCTGCTCCAGTCACTGTGGGACTCCTCGACGATGCCCATTTCAAGCATGGTCTGAAGTTCTTCCCGAACCACCATTTTTTTGTGATCGGGTAGCCTGTAAGGGTGGCTACGCACTACCACCCCGGGGGTGTCTCTATGTGGTGCTCTATGAGGTTAGTGCAACTGGGCAGGGGCGAGAACACATCCGAAAACTCGGTCTGCAACTGGGCGACCTCCGTGAGTTGGGTCGGGGAGAGGTGGTCTCCACAGGGGACCGGAGAGGTACGTGATGCCAGTGTCCCTTTTTGAACCTCCGGCCCCAGCTCCGCCTTCTCCGGAACTACCGACACCAACGCCACGGGGACCTCCTCGTTCCAAAGTTTAAGCAGATTGAGGTGGTAAATCTGTAGTGCCCCACCCCTGTCCGTTCACCTCACCTCATAGTCGATGTCCCCGACTCGCCATGTGACCTCAAAGGGTCCTTGCCACTTGGCGATCAATTTGGAGCTCGACGTGGGCAACAGTACGAGTACCTTATCTCCCGGAGTGAACTCTCTAAGGCGCGTACCCTTGTTGTACAGGCGGGCTTGCCATTCCTGGGCCTGCCGCAAATTCTCCTGAGTTAGGTGGGTGAGCGTGTGGAGTTTTGCGCGCAGGTCCATAACGTACTGAATTTCGTTTTTGCTTTGTGAAGGTCCCTCCTCCCAATTTTCCCGCAGCACATCTAGGATGCCGTGCGGCTTACGCCCATATAATAATTTGAACGGGGAGAACCCCGTGGAGGCTTGGGGGACCTCTCGCACTGAGAACAGCAAGGGCTCGAGCCACTTATCCCAATTACGTGCGTCCTCACTCACGAATTTTTTAATAATATTTTTGAGAGTGCGGTTGAACTGTTCTACTAAACCGTCCGTTTGTGGGTGATACACACTGGTGCGGATCGGCTTAATCCGCAACAACCCATACAGTTCGTTCAGTGTCCGTGACATAAACAAGGTGCCTTGATCAGTCAGAATCTCTTTTGGGATTCCAACTCGGGAGATGACGTGGAAGAGTGCCTCCGCAATACTGCGTGCTGAGATATTGCGCAGAGGCACTGCTTCCGGGTATCGCGTTGCATAGTCCACCAGAACTAATATAAAGTGGTACCCTCGTGCTGACCGATCTAATGGCCCGACGAGATCCATCCCAATTCTCTCGAACGGGGTCTCGATTAATGGAAGAGGGCGCAAAGGTGCTTTTGGAATGGCCGCTGGATTTACTAACTGGCATTTGCGGCATGCCGTACACCACCTACGAACATCGCCGCGAATCCCTGGCCAATAGAATCGGGCCATTATTCAGGCTAGTGTTTTATCCTGCCCTAAGTGTCCAGCCATGGGATTAAAGTGAGCCACCTGGAATACCAATTCCTGGCGGCTCTTCGGAATTAACAGCTGTGTGACTCGCTCTTTAGTTTGAGTGTCCTGCATCACTCGGTATAATCTATCCTTCATAACTGCGAAGTAGGGGAAGGACGGGGTGGCGTTCTGCTGGAGCGTTTGACCATCAATTACTCTCACTTGGTCAAACGCATGCCGCAGAGTCTCGTCTCATGATTGTTCCAATGGGAAATCCGCGAGGGATTCCCCAATAGAGAGAGGAGGAGCCGGCGGCTCCTCACTCTGACGCGGAGATGACGTAGACGGCTCTGCGACAACTGCTCCCACCAAAGCGACACCGGGACCTCCCCCTGTCAAATGGCAGGACCCACTCTTGATTAGGCGCGTCATTAAACCCCGAAATCCCGGCCAATCAGTCCCCAAAATTAAAGAGTGGGTAAGGCGAGGATTAACCGCCGCCTTCACTATAGATTTTTCTCCTCTGAAAAATATGTGGACTGACACCAAAGGGTAGCTGTGAACATCCCCGTGCACACACAACACCTTCACCCCCTGTGCTCCCCCCAATGCCTCATCTTGAACCAGGCTTTGGCAGCTCGAGGTCTGATTGCAACCAGAATCCACCAACGCCCGATATGTAGCCCCTTGGACACTCACTGGTATGCGATACGCTCCGGCCAGATCGAGGGCGGCCTCTGGCACGTCGGGGATCCATACCACCGCACCCACTTCCATTGCCGTGCATTTTTGTTGCAGGTGGCCCGGCTCCCCGCAGCGCCAGCAAACCAGCCCGGGCTTTCCCTCTGCACCGGTGCTCTGGGGCTCACTCACCTGATGGGGGGTAGAGACAGACACAGAAGGGAGAAACGGGAGGGCACCACAGGTGTGGCGGGCCGGCTAGGGTGGAGCCGGCCCCCGTCTCCACGGTGGGGGATTGGGGCGAGGACGGGACACAGAAGGAAGGGGAGAGAGAGAGAAGAGGAGAGAAGGGTTGACGTCGTCGGTTGTCCTGCTGCTGGAACAGCCGCCAAATGATCCTCCGCCAGCCCGACTGCCTGATCCAGCGACGCCGGGCGGTGGCACTGGACCCACTCCGCGGTTCCGGCTGGTAAGCAGGCGATGAACTGTTCCAGTACCACCTGGTCGACGATTCCCTCGGCGTCGCGATCGTTGGCCCTCAACCACCGCCAGCAGGCGTCCCGGAGCTGCTGGCCGAACGCGAACGGCCGGCCGACTTCCTCCAATCGCAGCGCGCGGAAGCGCTGACGCTGTTGTTCCGGTGTGCACCCCACGCGCTGGAGGACGGCCCGGCGGAGGTCCGCGTAGGCCAGCTGCCGGTTGGCGGGGAGCTGTAGCGCGGCCAGGTGTGCCTCTCCCGTTAGCAGGGGGAGGAGGCGCGCCGCGCGCTGCTCCATCGGCCACCCTGAGGCTTCGGCGACCTGTTCAAACAACGTGAGGAACGCCTCGGGGTCGTCCTGTGGGCCCATCTTGGTGACAGTGAGGGGGGACAGGCCCGCGGCCGGAGCGCTGGTGGACCCCGCCGACGCGAGGAGATGCCGGAACGCCTCGCGATCTTCCTGCTGGGCCAGCACCAGGGCTTCGAAGCGCTGCTCTTGTTCCTTTCGGAGTGTGACGAGCACCTGGTGCTGGCTTTGCTGAGCCGTGGCGAGGGCGTGGACCAGGTCGGCGAACGGGGAGGATTCCATGGGGCTGCTTGGTTGGTGCTCCACTTTTTCCCAGGTTTCAGCACCACTGTAGTATGTTCCCTATGTGTGGGTGGAGCACAGAGGACGGCAGGACAGAGATCAAGGTAATCAGAGGGCTTTATTGCCGTACTTTTCAGTTTGACAATTTCAAAATGTATTTTCGAGACACACACACACTGTCGTCTTGTCTCGGGAAGCTCTCCCTCTGCTCTCCCTCTGCCTCCTTAAATAGGGCGCGGTTACTGGGAAGACACACAAACACAGGTTAATTGCCGTCAGGTGTAGTGATTCTGCCACTTACCTTCCCTGACTCCGCCCTCCTGTCACAGACCGGCGCTTGACCACGTCCCCGCTGCCACATACAGATACTCAAAAAGTGTACTTAAGTACAGTACTCAAGTAAATGTACTTTGTTACTGTCCACCTCTGCTAAGTTCCTCATCAATAGCTTCTGAATAAATGTCATAAGGCTCTCACCTTGCCTGTAGACTTCACTCCCTTCCACATACAGAAGTAGCAGATGATCCAAGACGAGGAGACACAAGGCCAGCTCCCACCTCACATTGCCCAGCTCATACACACTGCCTGTGAGATTTAGCACTCTCTTCCCAGAAAACACAAACCATACGTGGGCTATTACTTTCTGATACTTGTAATATGTTTTATTGTAAATACCAGAGGTGTGGACTCGAGCATAGACCGCGGAACCGCCCGGGCCAGGGGGGCCGTGGCCCGGGTAACTTTTTGAAAATTATTAAAAAAACAAATAAAATGTTGGCCTGCGAGTGTTTGCCACCGTTTGCCAATGTTGGCCACCGAGGTGCTTTTCTTGTGCATTTTAATCTGCGCGGTTCTGTGCTGGCTATCATGACTGATAGCATTACATGCGTGTCTGTGTATAATGTAGCCTATATGCATCATGTCCAACCTAACATTTCGGTGACACCCTCTTGCGATTGTGGCCCCCCCCCTTGTTCAAATGTGTTCCGCGGTCTATGGACTCGAGTTACATGACTTGGACTTGAGTCAGACTTGAGTCATGAATTTGATGACTTTAGACTTGACTTGAGAAAATGTAAAGAGACTTGCAACTCGACTTGGACTTTAACATCAATGACTCATGACTTCACTTGGACTTCAGCCTTTTGACTTGACAAGACTTGCTGCTTTCCTCAAAACCCAAAGATTAAAAAGTATGTTATTAAGGAACAGATCTTTCATTGTGTGTATGTGTGCGTGTATTTGCTGTCAGCACAACATCCAGTCAGATTAGATCCACGTTGCTTTGATCCGACAGCATCCATCCAATCAAATTGCAGGACAACCAATGAAGAGGAACTGTCAAACAATGCGCCAGTTAGAAAAAATGATAGTTTCGTTCAGGTATCAAAACTATGAGGTGGTCAACAAAAAATGAATTGCAGTATGCAAAACATGCGGGTCGAAGGTTACAGACGGAGAGACACAACAACTTCCAACTTCGTTCGACATTTGAAGTTGCACAAAGAATGGTAAGTTCTGAATGAAAACTAACGTTTATTGGCTAACTTTTCTTTGCTGTGTAGTTAAACCAATGAAGCTGGAAACTCACTGTTAACGTTACATTGCAAACACGGTAGTCTGTTGCGTCCACTGCGAGTTCACTCCCTTATTCATACATTTGTTAAGTGATTTTTTTAAGCGGGGTTGTATGAGGTACTTATACATAACATTAGTCAATGTACAGTATCACACACAGTAGACGGCGGACAGCAGCAACGCGTATTTTAGCCACCTACAAAGACATACAATACATACACATACAATTCATAACACAATGTTAAGATTGATATTAATAATATGAGTAATAAAGAGTAGTTTCAATACAATTCATTTGTGGCTATAAGGGATTTTCTGACATCTGTTTCATATGCTTACCTCTTACATATTTGAAGAATACCAAATGAACAAAAGCTCCTCCTAGAACTGCCACCTTATTGTGGTGGAGGGGTTTGTGTGCTTGAATGATCCTAGGAGCTATGCATGTCATCGGGGGCATTAAGCCCCTGTTAGGGTCTCCCAAGGCAGACAGGTCCTAGGTGACAGGCCAGACCAAGAGCAGTTCACAAAAACCCTTATGGATAATATACCAAGGACCATGACATCGCCCGGTATGGCGCAGACGGGGCCCCACCCTGGAGCCAGGGTTGGGGCTCGTATGCGAGTGCTTGGTGGCCGGGTCTTTGCCCACGGGGCCTGGCCAGGCTCAGCCCGAAGCGGTGACATGGGCCCGACCTCCTGTGGGTTCACCACCCACAGAGGTAGCCATAGGGGGCCGGTGCAGTGTGGATTGGGCGGCAGTCAAAGGCAGGGGCCTCGATGACCTGATCCCCGAACACAGCAGCTAGCTGTTGGGACATGGAATGTCACTTCACTGGGGGGGAATGAGCCTGAGCTTGTGCGGGAGATTGAGAGGTACCGGCTAGAGATAGTCAGGCTCACCTCCACGCACAGCTTGGGCTCCGGAATCCAGCTCCTCAAGAGGGGCTGGACTCTCTACTTCTCTGGAGTTGCCCATGGTGAGCCGCGGCAGGCTGGTGTGGGCTTGCTTATAGCTCCCCAGCTCAGCCGCCATGTGTTGGAGTTTACCCCAGTGAACGAGAGGGTCGCCTCTCTGCGTCTTCAGATCGGGGAGAGGGCTCTTGCTGTTGTTTGTGCCTATGGGCCGAATAGCAGTATAGAGTATCCGGCCTTCTTGGAGTCCCTGGGAGAGGTACTGAGAGGTGCTCAGACTGGGGACTCCATTGTTCTACTAGGGGACTTCAACGCTCACATGGGCGACGACAGTGACACCTGGAGGGGCGTGATTGGGAGGAACGGCCTCCCCGATCTGAACCCGAGTGGTGTTTTGTTATTGGACTTCTGTGCTAGTCACGGTTTGTCCATAATGAACACCATGTTCGAGCATAGGGGTGTCCATAAGTGCACGTGGCACCAGGACACCTTAGGATGGAGGTCGATGATTGACTTTGTTGTCATTTCATCTGATCTCCAGCCCTATGTCTTGGACACTTGGGTGAAGAGAGGGGCTGAGCTGTCAACTGATCACCACCTGGTGGTGAGTTGGATCCGCTGGCGGAGGAGGAAGCCGGACAGACCTGGCAGGCCCAAATGTATGGTGAGGGTCTGCTGGGAACGTCTGGCCAAGCACTCTGTCGGGGAGGTCTTTAACTCCCACCTCCAGGAGAGCTTCTCCCAGCTTCCGGGAGAGGCGGGGGACATTGAGTCTGAGTGGACCATGTTCTCTACCTCCATTGTAGATGCGGCTGTTCGGAGCTGTGGCCACAAGGTCTCCAGTGCCTGTCGTGGCGGCAATCCCCGAACCTGGTGGTGGACACCAGAAGTAAGGGATGCCATCAAGCTGAAGAAGGAGTCCTATCGGGCCATGTTGGCCTCCGGGACTCCTGAGGCAGCTGATGGGTATCGGCAGGCCAGGCATGCCGCAGCTCGGGCAGTTGCGGAGGCAAAAACTTGGAACTAGGAGGAGTTCGGTGAGGCCATGGAGGAGGACTATCGGTTGGCCTTGAAGAAATTCTGGCAAACCGTCCTACACCTCAGGAGGGGGAAGCAGTACTCTGCCAACACTGTTAACAGTGCGGGTGGGCAGCTGTTGACCTCGACTGGGGATATTGTTGGGCAGTGGAAGGAATACTTTGAGGATCTCCTCAATCCCACCGTCACGTCTTCCATTGAGGAAGCGGAGGCTGATGACTCAGAGGTGGACTCGTCCATTACCCAAGCCAAAGTCACTGAGGTGGTTTGCAAGCTCCTTGTTGGCAAGGCACCGGGGGTGGATAAGATCCGCCCTGAGTATCTCAAGTCTCTGGATGTTATGGGACTGTCTTGGCTGACACGCCACTGCAACATCACGTGGTGGTCAGGGACAGTGCCTCTGGAGTGGCAGACTGGGGTGGTGGTCCCTCTTTTTAAGAAAGGGGACCAGAGAGTGTGCTCAAATTATAGGGGAATCACACTTCTCAGCCTCCCCGGGAAGGTTTACTCCAGGGTACTGGAGAGGAGAATTCGGCCAATAGTTGAACCTCGGATCCAGGAGGAACAATGTGGTTTTCATCCTGGTCGCGGAACACTGGACCAGCTCTATACCCTTCATAGGGTGCTTGAGAGTTCATGGGAGTTTGCCCAACCAGTCCACATGTGCTTTGTGGATCTGGAGAAGGCATTCGACCATGTCCCTCGTGGTATTCTGTGGGGGGTGCTTTGGGAGTATGGGGTTCGGGGCTGTCCAGTCCCTATACGAACGGAGCAGGAGTCTGGTTTGTATTGCTGGCAGTAAGTCAGACCTGTTCCCAGTGCATGTTGGACTCCGGCAGGGCTGCCCTTTGTCACCAGTTCTGTTCATAATTTTTATGGACAGAATTTCTAGGTGCAGTCAGGGGCCAGAAGGAATCCTGTTTGGGAACCACAGGATTTCATCTCTCCTTTTTGCGGATGATGTTGTCCTGTTGGCTTCTTCAAACCAGGACCTTCAGCATGCACTGGGGCAGTTTGCAGTCGAGTGTGAAGTGGCTGGGATGAGAATCAGCACCTCCAAGTCCGAGGCCATGGTTCTTGACCGGAAAAGGGTGGCTTGCCCTCTTCAGGTTGGTGGAGAAGTCCTGCCTCAAGTGGAGGAGTTTAAGTATCTCAGGAGCTTGTTCACGAGTGAGGGAAGGATAGAGCGTCAGATCAACAGGAGGATCGGTGCAGCCTCTGCAGTGATGTGGTTGCTTTACTGGTCCATTGTGGTGAAGAAGGAGCTGAGCCAAAAGGCGAAGCTCTCGATTTACCAGTCGATCTACGTTCCGACTCTCACCTATGGTCATGAGCTTTGGGTAATGACCGAAAGAACAAGATCGTGGATACAAGCGGCCAAAATGAGTTTCCTTCGCAGGGTGGCTGGGCGCTCCCTTAGAGATAGGGTGAGAAGCACAGTCACTCAGGAGGAGCTCGGAGTAGAGCCGCTGCTCCTCCACATCGAGAGGAATCAGCTGAGGTGGCTTGGGCATCTCTTTCAGATGCCTCCTGGACGCCTCCCTGGGGAGGTGTTCCAGGCATGTCCCCCCAGGAGGAGGCCCTAGGGAAGACCCAGGACATGCTGGATGGACTATGTCTCTCGGCTGGCCTGGGAATGCCTCGGTGTTCTTCCCGAGGAGCTGGCCAAGTTGTCTGGGGAAAGGGAAGTTTGGGCTTCCATGCTCAGACTGCTGCCTCCGCGACCCAGCCCCAGATAAGCAGAAGAAGACAAGACAAGATGAAACAAAAGCATCATAAATGAACCACAACAGCCTTCAATCTCGCAATTCCTGGACAATTGTGTAGGGCATTACAGCACGAGTCATCCACAGCAGAAAACTATCACCAATGCACTACTGTCCGTCCTGATTATTGATTGCAGCTTGCCCCTGTCTATTGTGGAAAACAAGAGTTTTAGGCACTTTCTGACAGTACTTGACAGCAAGTACAGTGTGTCGCAGAACACTGACATCAAAAACTGAGAACCTCGCTGAAGAGAGACGTTCAAAATTAAAAACTCAATTGAGCAACACTGACCATGTTTCAGTCACTGTGGACATTTGGTCTGACCAAAAGATGAGGGGATTCCTGGGTGTCACTGTGCACTGGAGAGAGAAAGAGGCAGAGAGGATACAGCTGAAGTCCAATCTCTTGGCCTGTGAGTGCTTCAAAGGCTCACACACAGCTGAAAGAATCTGTGACCAATTTGAGTCAATATGTGATGAATACAACATTAAAGATAAACTTGACTACATTATTAGTGATAATGCTGCTAACATGCGAAAAGCATTCACTGTGTGCTTCCCCAGTGAACAAGAGGATGACGATGATGGAGATCATCTTGATGACCCTGAGCTCTGGTGTGACTTAACCCTGGAAGATCAGCAAACAGTAGATGTTGCTATGGCAAAGAAACAGCACTTGCAGTGTTTTGTGCACACTCTTCAGCTGGTGGTGGGAGACGGTTTGAAAGAAACAAAAGTGGTATCTCCTTCTCTTTCAAAGTTATCAAAACTCAGCTCACTGCTGCACACAAGCACAACATTCAAAGATGTGTTTGATGCTGAATTTGGGGAACAGAAAGGCATCCCTGCTGCAGTTAACACAAGATGGAACTCAACACTGAGGCCAGTGAAGGCAGTTCTCCAGTGCAATCATCTAAAGCTCTGTGCTGTTCTAGAAAAGGCTGGGCACAGGGAGTTGTCATTCATAGCATGGGAGTGGAATCTGTTGAAGGAGTTGGTGGACATCTTGAAGCCATTTGGAGAAGCAACTGATTTGACATAGGGGGAGAAGGTCATCACAATCAGTGCTGTTGTTCCATCCATCTTGTCCCTCAACCACCACCTTGAGAAGCTGAAGCCTCAAGTCTGTTTCCTGAGCAGCCTGGTCAGAAGTCTCCAGGCATCTGTAGGTACAGTCCATCTAAGAACAACAACGGCCCGTCTCTTTAAGAAACTACATTTCCCATCAGCCAACTTCCGCTTTGACCTACGTCACGCGTGGGCGGGATCATCTACGTCACTTCCCTCAGGAAGGTATAAGTGACCCGGAAATCCGCCATTCTTTCTCTTTTCCGTCTGGACTTCAATCCGTCTGGACACAGAGAGATCCACTCAGCCGAGCAAACTAGATAAAAACATCTTTTTGTCTAGAATCAGAGTTTTGCGCTGTTTCTTTTACTTACCTTTGGCCACGGTAGACTCGAGAATCGCGCAATTTTGACTCAACCTGAATATAACCGGTTTCATCTGTTCCTCATCAGCACGTGCAAAACTGCAGCCCAAGTGGTTTTTAGTCTGAAGACAAAGAAGCGGCTGGACCTCTTCAACAAAAAGCTGTGCACCTTGTTTCTACAGAGATTTTCTTCCCACGAGCTATGAAGTTTCTCCAAGAATTCTCTTCTTTCCACAGATTTTCTTCTCAGGAGCTCCTGTGAAAGTCACCTTCTCCAAAAAAATTCTTGGCCCTCTGCAGCAGGGCAGAATATGGAAGTAAGACTTGGCATTCTTTTGGGCATAGTAATAAAGCTAGTCTCAGGAATTTTGCTTTATTGAAGTAGTGTGAATTTTAAACTCAGGAACGTTTTTGATTGTGTACACTGTATGATTGTTCGATTTTGATTTAATCTCTCAATTGTTTAATAGATAGGTTGTGCATGCCTCTTTTCCCTCTCTAACACTCTAATTTCATTCTTATACATATATCGACCTCATCAAGATTTCAGGGGATTTAATACTACTATAAAGCTAGTGGGTTAGCTGTCTGGGGAAGCCTTTTTGTCCCCAGGGACCAGGCTTCAACACATGATCACACATACACTAGGCCTCACACACACTTTAGCTAGCAAACCAAAGCTAACTCTCTTTGTTCTGTAAGGCAACACGTGGTGACCCCCCCTTTGTTCTTTATCACGAGGTCTTTTGTCTCAACTTTAGATGATATTCTAAGTCCTGATTCAATTCAACCTTTATAGCGCACTCCCCCGTGCCCACATTCAAATCCACATATATCACGGATGACCATTTGAATGTATTTTAATTGTTAACATTTAATTTTTGTTATCATACATACACACATGCTCACACACAACCATGTGGCCACTAGGCCTCAAAAGCACATTTAGCTAGCCTTCCTTTGTCTAGTTAGCACACAAAACTAATCTTTTGCTAGGCCTCAAACACATGCTAGCTAGCCTTCCTTTGTCTAATTAGCACACAAAGCTAATCCTTTGGCTTACACACACACACACACACACACACACACACACACACACACCCATTGCTGAAGATTTCATCTGCTGTTATTCAATTTTATCTTTGTTATAATAAATTCCATTATTATTGAAACTATGTGTATTTATTTGTTGTGCTTAATATACTTGAAGTTGCCCAATCTCCCAAAGAATTCTAAAGGTGCATATGAGCTATGTAATATGGTAAGTGATCATAATAATTTGGAATATACTATAATTTAGCTGTTTGGTAATTTATTATTAAGCACCAAAATTAATGGTATTAATTAATGAGACTGATTCAATGGTAAGATTCAATTTAAATGATTCAAATTAAATGATTCAATGGGATTGATTCAATTTAATTATCAATGATTGATCACTTAACACCAATCTACATACAGAAACATAATACACCTACATAAATTGGTGCCCCGTGTGAGGAGGTTGGTTTGTCGACTTCTTGAATATTGTTGCAACAGATAAACTACCAGTTTGATTGAGCAACTGCTAAGGTATATTCCCAGGTGTGTTAAAACGGTTAACAGTAGTGTGATAACCATATCACAAATACTAACAACCTATTGATAACTTAGGATAAGAGAGCATTCCCAAACAAAACAAACCTTGTTAATTAATTAATTACATAGTTAATATTAATTAATAATAATTAATTAATAAATTAACTCATTGATTGATTAATTATCCAACACCCAACCAAAGTAAAATGGCATCCCCTCGTGTCTCAGAGACTGAAGACAATGACCAAGACGTGTCTCTCTTTGAGGTCATCGCAGACCTCATTCACTGCTCTGACTCTGAAAGGGCAACCATTAGGGGCATGAGTAGGCATGATTGCCAAACTAACATAATCAACTCAATAAAACATATGAGAGATCCAAAGAGAACAACGATTAGTGTCCAAGAGGCACTAGGTAAGCTATTCCTGTTACACTTCCAGGATACTGACCTAGAGATCAGATCCCTCCGCAGAGAAGTTGGTAGACTGACCTCCAGCAACACCGAGCTGGCAGCCGAGGTCAATGATTTATATAGGGAGCGTAGTCTCTTGAAGGACTCCCTTAGTGAGTGCGCCGAAAGGCTAGAGAAAGCCGAGAAGGGCGCTGGAAGGGCTGCCAAGGAGCAGACCCCCAAAGAGGGGCGTGAGAGACCCCCAACCATGCGTCAAAGCTTAGAGCAGGAAGAGGCGTCTGAACCGGACACCATGGATTACCTGGTTGAGCACCAGACATCCCGCCCAACTCCATCAACTCGCTACACGACTCCGTCGTCGTTTAGCCAAGATGGAGCCATCCTGCGCTCATCCAGAGTCCAGGCCCATAGCACACCCAGGTCAGTGTGCTACAGTATCCCTGATCCATCTTTGGATGAATCAGACTATGACTCTCGTGCGGAACGGGAGCAATTCCAGAGTAGCTCAGATAGTGACTACTCAGGAGAGCGAAGGAGGCCGCATAAGGATCCGCACCAAGCCCTCCGCATACGGCAAATTGACCTACTTGCCAAAGATATTGAGCGATTCGATCCCGACAATAAAAGAACCAACGTAAATGATTATTTATGAGAAATTGACCAATGCCTGATGGACCTACCTCGAGCCACAACGTGAAAGAAGCTTAAACTGGTCTGGAAGACCTCCAGTAGCAGCGTTCATGCCTTTTTAGAGACACTACCCCCAAACGTTCGTGATAGTTATTCAAAACTTCACAATTACATGAGGGAAGAACATGCACCGTACATGGATGAAACCTCCGCGACGTTGTGTGCAATACAAATCAGGCAGAAACAGTCTGAGGCACCTCGTGAGTATTATAGATGGCTACATACCGCCTACTTCCAGGGTAGCAATGCACCAGGTTTAGAAGAAGATAGAGGTTTCAAATCCCTTTTCTTACATAACCTCCACCCATGCGTGCGGAATCAAGTCACACTGGTGTATCGGCAAGGTTGCTACTCGATGAGGGAAATTAGGCAACTAGCTCAAATGACCTGGGAGACCACTGTCAAACCCACAGACAGAAACGATGATGATCCCAGAGTCCTTAGTCTCCAGGGTGCAAACGGGCCCCCGCTAACCTTAGAAGGAAGGGAAGCTCCAAAAAGGGGACCCAACCGGAGAAATCCCGGTCCGAACCGCCCTTCGCCGACCCATCACCAGGGTGGAGGGAAGAAGTGGCAAGGTAAGGCCAAGAAGGACCGAGGGCAGGGCCATAGTGACTATGGCAACCGCTCCTCATATGAAAAGGGTCATAAGGAACAAGGCGGTCAGCAGCAAGATCGTCATCCCTGCTCTGGCCAGAAACGGCAGGAGCGCGCCGACCGTAGCTCTAAACGTAGGGGCAAAGGTAGCCAACACAGTGACTCGGACCAACCTGATGAGTCCCACTCAGAGCTGAACTTTTTGAAGGCCTGCTTGGCTGAATTTAGAAGACTGTTACAAGAACAGTCAAATTCCTCGACAGATAAAACAAAAGAGCCCAAGAAGGATGACGAAGGCCGCCCGTTGGCATGACTAGGCCGGGAACCACGAGTATATCTCGTGAAATGGGGAGAAGATTTCTGTGAAACCGCAGGTGATGGTCCGGATGTAGAGCCCCCCCCGGTGGTTAAGGCACACCCACAAAATGCACCTCTGATGCAGTTCTTAGGCGATCTAGTTAGAAGGGGCAATGCTAAGCGCATTTACACCACCGTGGTGGTCGAGGGTACAATCACCCTCCACGCCCTCCTGGATACTGGATCGGAGATCATGCTCATGTGTGCTAAAGTCTTTGCCACCATCTCTCAGACACGGCTCTCACAAGGTGACCCAATTCCAACAAAGCCCTGCAATATAAACTTAATCAGCTTCACACAGAACAAAGCCCCAGTAACACGAATGGCATGGTTGAGACTCACATTCCAAGGTGTGTCAATCATACATCCCACCTACATCAGCTGTGTGGGTATGGAAGAACTACTGATTGGCCAAGACCTACTCGACGGGTTGGCGCCACTCATTGATTGTTGTCGCAGTCAATTGTGGGCCCAAATCATGACCCCACCGTCATTGGGTCCCTCAAAACAGGCACAAGCCTGCTGCGACGAGATTAGTGCAGACACCGATCAACCAAGCGGCACGGGAGACCAAATCCCTGACGAACTTCAGTTCATGCCTCCGTACGCCGAGGCTGGTGTCAGAATAACTGACATCGCGAACCCCCCTAGGGGCCACAACTCTCTGGAAAACCACACCTCCTTCCTTTGAGCAACTCAACCTCAGCTATGTACTGCCCTATTCTATCAGGTGAAGTGCAAGTCAACGGGACCACAGTCCTCAATGCAGCTATGACGCTTTGGTTTGAGAAATCAGCTATCAGCCAGACTTTGTTTGACACGCTGTGTCAAAGCCATTCTTGCCCCATTTTCGGGTGGAAAAGCCATCGACTTCTCTCTGCCGAACAACCCCAAACCTCTGTTAAGGCTGTTGGCATCTGTTCCGTAACCATGACAATCGGAACAAGAGAGTTCCTCCATTTCTTGAGCATGGTCCCTCAACTCTTCAATTCACTCTTCGTTGGAGCAGACATTCTGGTTAGGCTAGGAGCCCAGATAGACATGGTGAACCAGGTAATCTGGACTCAAGCCAACATCAACAAACATCCACTCCTCGCTGACCTCAAGCACATGCGCTCTGGACAAACCATCCCTCAGGCATGCCAGGTAGCTAGTGAGTTTGACATTGTCATTCCTGCTAGGACAGCCGGTTTTCCCCTTAAGTTAGTCATTCTGAGAGGTCAAGAGCTCCCATCTTCAGAGGCTTTCTTCCAGCCTCTGCCCCCATTCTTGGAACGCAACTTAACAGCTTGTGGTACTCCTCTGCTTGAACTGAACCATCGTTCCTCTTACATCCTGGTGCAAAACTTGACCAACTCTCCTCTCACCGTGCCTGCGCACCATCCCCTAGGTCTGCTGATAGACAGATCATTCCATGACTTTGAACTAATGATTCCAGTCATAGGCGAACTGCCTCTTTCTTTGGTCGGACTAGAAGGCAGTAGAACCACCTTCTTTACCATCCCCCATAACATGATTCATATCGAGCTACACGACATGCTGTGCAATGACAGAGTTTTCATAGCCAAAGTTGACACCGAAGAGGGCATGATGGTATATTCACTCTCCTCTCAGCCGGATGAAAACACCCCTGCGTCAGACGCTGTAGATTCCTCAATAGGCGAACCATATCCAGGGTTCGACCTGGAGGTCCAACAACAGCTTACTAAGGCTGATAGCCTAACCTTGGACTCTCAGAAACAACAACTCTGCCAGTTGCTTTATGACTTCAAAAACACTTGGTCACGGGACTCTAATGACTGTGGAGTCACCGACCTCCACACCGTCCGGATCCCCACAGACCCGGATGCACAACCAACGTTTGTGCGCCAGTACAAAATCCCTCTAGCAACTTATGACTCTATCCAAGGGATCATAAACACTTTGCTAGAGAAGCAGATCATTCGAGAATGTAATTCCACATACAATTCTCCCTTGTGGCCCGTGCTGAAGCCTAATGGCAAATGGCGCCTCACCATTGACTACAGGCAGTTGAATAAGCAAGTCCCCTTGTCAAGATGGCCAATGATCCATCTCGACCAGGAACTCACCAAGGTGAGAGGCGCTAAGTTTTTCTCCACCACTGACGTGGCCAGTGGATTCTGGACGATGAAAGTCGATCCTAAAGACCAGTATAAACTGGCATTCTCCTTCGCAAATTGACAGTTCACCTGGAACCGGTGCCCTTTTGGGTACTCCAACTCACCAGCGGAATTCAACATATTCCTACACAAGGCCATGAGTGATGCTGCTGCTCACGGAAACTTGATTTATGTTGACGACATCCTGATCAGATCGCAAACGTTCGAAGCTCATTTAATCGAAATTCGACATGTCCTTACTCAGCTTGCTAACGCTGGAGCCAAGCTCTCTATTACTAAGGGCCGGTGGTGCCGCACAAAAGTTGAATACATTGGCCTGCTCATGGGGCCTGATGGCATCGAACCCCAGTCGGGGAGGATCCAAGCCATCCAAAACATTAAAGCCCCCACTAATGTGTCAGAACTTAGGAGCTTCCTAGGCATCTGCAATTACTCCAGGCAGTTTATTGAGGACTACGCAGAAATTGCGAGACCACTCACAGAGCTTCTCCGAAAGGATAAGGAGTTCCAGTGGGACAGTCCTCAAGAACAGGCTTTCAGAGAAATGAAGCAGAAATTGTGCTCCGCCCCCTGCCTCGCTTATCCAGACAAGGACAAAGCATTTTACCTTGAAGCCAGCTTCTCCACTCACTGCCTAAGTGCTGCCTTATCACAGCAGTATGATAAGGACAGGCAAGTCGTTGCATACGCTAGCCGTTCACTGAGTAGTGTGGAGCTTAAATTCTCAAACTGCGAGAAAGCCCTGTTAACCACTGTTTGGGCCGTCGAACATTTCCGCAGCTACATTGGTGGTCAGAAAGTGGTGATAGAGACATCTCACCAACCTCCCTCTTTCTTAAACAGTCAGAGACTAAGAGACAGAAGGGTGTCCAATAGCCGCATCGTGGCATGGATGATGGGCTTACAGGGCTACAACATTGAGGTGAAGTATGTCCAAAACCATAAGATGGCACTGGGCCAAGGCTTAGCTGACTGCCAGCACTGTGATTGCGAGCAGGAGGCAGAACAGAATCCTGTCCTCTTAACTACACCCTCCCTTCCGTCAGACCACCACTATTATGATGATAACTCGTGCAAAGACCTTCCCGTGGTCTACGTAGATGGTTGTTCCTCCTGTCATGAGAATAAACTGCGAGCCGGCATTGGTATTGTTTGGACAACAGGCCCTCTGGAAGGACGATACCAATACCAAATCGGAGCCAGGACAAGCCAATATGCAGAGATAGTGGCAGTGCTCATCGCTTTGCAACAAGCCAGCAAAGTGGGCATTGAGCAACTAGTCATCTGCTCTGACTCCAACTATGCCCGTTACAGCTTCATTTCTCACTTCCCCACATGGAAAATGAATGACATGAAAAATGCTAGAGGAAGAGTAGTGAAACACTCTGAACTTTTCCCGGCATGTGACAAACTGGTGGCAGGCAAGGGAATGACTGTTTATTGGAAAAAGGTGAAAGGGCACTCTCAAGTCCCTGGACCTGATAAAATTGGCAACGATGAGGCTGATCACCTCGCCAAAGCAGGTGCTGTGGACGGTCCCCCCTGGGAGTTCCAGGAGGGATGGCTCCCTGAGAAACTGTGTCATGTCGCGAACGCCATTACTCGCCAACAGGCTAGAGAAAGGCGCGAAGACCTAACACATAAATACGATGTTACGGCAAACAGTGTTATTCTGTACGGAATTATTATAAAGTCTTAAAAAATTCCAGTGAGTTGTTTTTAAATGTCCAAGCGACTTTTTCAATCCATGCGCGATTCACGGCTATTTATTTTTACGACAACCACACATGCTGTGTGTGACATGCATGGATACATAGACATATAAACATAGACGCTGCCTTCCGCGTAGAATCATACGTCATCCTCGCCGCCATATTGGATGGGGCAAAGTGGAGAATAAAGATGCCTCATTCATGTGCTGCGTTTAACTGTACCAACAGGTTTACCGTCCAAACGAGATCACATGGGATTACCTTTCACAGGTGAGACTGGAAAAATACTTTTCATTGTATTTGGTCATTATAACGTAATTTTACGAACAGATTTTTCTGACTTTGTGGCTAATATGAAGTCTCGCGCATAATAGCCGCTCGGTGAAACCTGTCTCCAAACAATTTATAATTTATAAATAAATTTATAATTTATTTCATAGCCCACCCAACCAATTTCACCACCAGCTGTCAGATGGTGATGGCACACTCAAAAATAGAAGAGATTGGAAGCATGTCAGACTGTGAAGCAATCACATGGAGCAATCCCATTGTAATATGGTTTAATTGAATTTTTTTCCATATAGCACTGTATATTGCAAAAATTGTTTTTGGAGACATTTTATAGCCTATCTGCACGGCATTTAATGAAAGTGATGCGGAGACGGCACGGCACGGCTTCAGCAGCGTAAGCACAGCACATTATTCTACACGATCCCTGCTGAGCTCCAAAACATGCCTTGATGTGTAGATATCGTTAGTAGCCTACGATAGTAGCAGCGGAATAAAATTTAGGTCACACCTCCCACGGAATATTGACGGGTATTTCGCACACTATTTATAACCATCACATTAAAAGTTATATGTGTTGTTTTGATGCCTGTTTGTTTCCCAAATATATACGTGTGTGTCTTAATGGGTGAATAAAAGGCATCGAGTTAAATATTATTATAGAAAGGGGCTTTATGAAGTTCAGTCCATTTACTTGCATTGGGTTACGGGGAAGATTTGCCACATCAAATATGGCGGACACTCTGACGTATCCCAGCAACGGGGCCACCAGCTCAATGCGGCGTCTATGTTTATATGTCTATGCGCAGATACCGCACATGCTGTGTGTGATATGCGCAGATACCGCACATTTGTTCGCGCTATTTTCGCTCGGCATCACACATGCATGGTGCTGCTTCTCAATCGTGGAAATGAAACGCTCAGTATCGGGACAAGTGAAACACAGGTCTCAGGTGTTCCTCCCACGATATACAGTAGAATGGCCGTGCATTACACCCAGTCAAAAGGGCAATGGATACACGCACTGCAAACTGTGCAGAACCAGGGCTTTGAACCAGAATTTTTTTTCCTATTGGTTCGTTCCGAACAGAAACGGAATTTTAACGTTTCCGGTTTTGGGTTCCACCATTAAATAGACGTTCCCGAACCGGTTAGAACAAAAAATTTTCGTTCCCGGAACGGTTAATTACGTTCCCTGTCAGCTGTTTAACAAATGGCTATAAAATTATGTCTCTGTCTCATCCAGCTTAAGCCAAATGTAGGCTAATTCTATTACAACCTTCATTAAATAAGACAATAAATAATTCAAAACAATTATTATTTCAAATGTTGGCGATTTGGATTCTCAGTATGTCTTCCCATCTACACAAACAGAAAAAGTGCCAAAAATGAAAGATAATTCGTTTAGTGTGTTACCAAAGGCTAGTCAGGCCCTATAGAGGGCTACCACATGACGTCACCGCGCCGCGAGATTTTGTTAGGCGCCATATTGGAAGACCAAGTACACATCTATGCAAGTACATAGATACATAAAACAAACTACAGCTGAAATGTAGCAAGGGCCGGTTCTGCCCTAATGTGGACCCGGGTGCAACATCGCGCAACCCCCCCCCCAAAAAAAAACAAAACAAAACACCAGTCTAAATCAGGACAACCATCACATAACTATAAACATTTTATATCAACTATTTTAACTAAATGGGCTATAATAAATAAGCCTGCAGGCAGCCACGGCGGGCTGCCTCAGAAAAGTAACCATTTGTCCTACCTTAAAACTCGTTTTGCATTTTCTGCCTCCTTTTTTGTATTTTCAACCCTCCATTTATTTTCTTTCCTTTTCTGAAAACCCGATTTGTGTCCAGACATTTTGTTCTGCTACCAATGAACTAACTCATCAGGTCTCGTCTCTCGAGCCCGCGATGATTCCCGTGGGAAGGGCAACAACTGATACATTTTTACAAACAGCCAATAGGGAGGTTGCATCGTTCAGGCTCTTCTTTGCTCAGACACTCAGTAATGGAGACGTGATAGCAGTCCACCTTCCCGCTCTCTCCATTCGGTCAGCGAACGTCACACAGGAAGTGAACCCCAGCGGGTCATAGAAACTTGTGCAGGAGAAGAATGGCTTTTTTATTTGTAGGCTACGGAAACTTTGAGGAACGAAATAAAAACCGGTATTAACCGGTTACCATTATTTTTAATAAGCGTTTCTGTTCCGGAACATAAAAAATAATAAAGTTTCTGGTTTCGTTTCTGTTCCATGTGAAATAGAAAAAGTTCCCGGTTTTCGTTTTCATTCTTTGAACCGGTTCAAAGCCCTGTGCAGAACTGACATTAACATCACTCATGGTGGTCGCGATGACTGCACGCGGCATGTCAACTACAAAAAAAAACATATGGAGTATGCTGAAATGGCGAGTCAGGCGGAAAGTAAATCTGGGGGTATCCAGCAGTTTTTTACGAAATCTGTGGATGAAAAGACACGGAACGTGACACGTGCTGAAGCGGTGATGGTTGACCTGTGCTTGGAGTTGAACTTGCCGATTAGTGCCATGAAATGTGAGTTAAACTTATTCAGTTTCTTTTTACATGTATGATTTTTATTCACTGAAATATCAAACACTGGCTGTACTTCTTTAATTCAAAGTCTTTTCAGTGTTGCAAGTGCAAATGTACATGTAGTATGATCAAAAACAGAATTTTATGATTAGTGTTGTTGGGATTGTGGCAAAAAATTGATCATTCCACTGTTTTATATACAATTATAAATGTCATTTTATTCAATGTCTCTTCTGAAGCATTATGCTGAAGTATTTATATATTGGGACATTAAGATAACAATGTCGGACTCTCTTTGGCATGAAATAAGATTTTTTAAAAATTTTATTAGAATCCGTTAACAGGTAGAACATTTTGCCAGGCAATATAATATAATACTTTTGAGGAGTTACATTCAATACCAATGATTGGTAGTCAACCGTAATGTCTGCAAACAGGGAACACTATTGTATTTAGAAAAATGTGATATATTGTATGCTCTAGAAATTTGTTGAGTGGAAATTCAATTGAGATGGCTGCTCGTGTTTTGTTTATTCAATTCATACAAAACAGTACTTCTTAATAATTTAAATGTTAAACATATTGGTATATACACCTCTTTATAATGGAAATGCGCATAAATTAATGTTACTGAAAGTCATTCCAAAATACTGAAAAATGTTTTCAAGAATACTGACATTCAAAATTTGGGGTAGGCATCTCTGTACCCATCATTGAGAAAACCAATATATATAGACTCAAGTCTGTCCTCAACGTGGGTTTCTGGAAAAACAATGTCCGTATACGCATACAGACACCACCCATGGTAGCATTCCATGACGACAACCCCTCTGTCTAATTTATTCCCAACCTAGAGATGTGCACCGCCACTAAGGACATCCACTGGGTCTGCCCAAGCAACCCATTCATTAGAGACACTACAGATCGCCTGTGTGGTTTGAGGGCGAAAGCGCCCGAACAAAAGTGTGTAGGTCAAATGTCCGCAAAGGATGAGGATATGGAAACTAGAGTAGAGAAAGCTGGTAGTCAGTGGGTTGTTAACACTCCAAAAACTGAAGTCTTGATGTCATACGACCAGCACGACACAGCCACCAGAATGAAAATCCCAAACCAAACGGTGTTCCTTAGTGTACCACAGGGAGCCACCATTCATGTAGGTGATATCACCCTACACCATCTTAGTACTGACAGATACGATTCTGAGATTGAAATGATAGACGCATTCCAAGGTTATGATCTTGAGATCAATAACACCCTCCAACAGCAACTACTGGTTGAAGGGACCAAAACGGTGAAATTTAGTTTAGATCAGACTGGAATTTCAACTATGGTCTTTCGATACCAGGTCAAAGAGTCATCTGATCTAGGATCTACCATAGGTCTGATTGCTTTGGGACTTCTTCTCAATGGCTGGGTCTTAACCGCTGGCATCGCATACATGCTACACAAATACATAACCACACTACACGCCAAGCTGGATAAGGTGGTCTGCGTCCCTGACAGCTTTGGCCACAGTAGCGCACGCTTTCTGGCCAGACCACCTGCTGCTGTTACCTTGCCAGAAGATTAGGTTTAACAACCCAAACACTAACACCTCTTTTCTTTCCTTCACTACTTCTCTTTTCTTGTTTTTTTTTAGTAGGAAATAAAGTATATATGTAGTGTTTACTGTTTAAAATTTTTGATGTAACTCTGACCTAGTTAGATAGTGATTATATGCCCAAATGCCTCTGCCCCCAACTGTCTTACTGGAACTCATGAGTTTACACAGTTTTCACAGGACACCATGGACTGTGCAGAGCAAGGCTACCTCAAGGACTATGGACATGCGGACTGTATGGTACTGTGCTCTCAGTGTTATGACTCCATCATACCCCTGAGACCAAAAGGGGGATTGTAGGTACTGTACAGTCCATCTAAGAACAACAACGGCCCGTCTCTTTAAGAAACGACATTTCCCATCAGCCAACTTCCGCGTTGACCTACGTCACGCGTGGGCGGGATCATCTACGTCACTTACTACAGGAAGGTATAAGTGACCCGGAAATCCGCCATTCTTTCTCTTTTCCGTCTGGACTTCAATCCGTCTGGACACAGAGAGATCCGCTCGGCCAAGCAAACTAGATAAAAATGTCTTTTTCTCTAGAATCAGAGTTTCGCGCTGTTTCTTTTACTTGCCTTTGGCCACGGTAGACTCGAGAATCGCGCGATTTTGACTCAACCTGAATATAACCGGTTTCATCTGTTCCTCATCAGCATGTGCAAAACTGCAGCCCAAGTGGTTTTTAGTCTGAAGACAAAGAAGCGGCTGGACCTCTTCAACAAAAAGCTGTGCACCTTGTTTCTACAGAGATTTTCTTCCCACGAGCTACGAAGTTTCTCCAAGAATTCTCTGCTTTCCACAGATTTTCTTTTCAGGAGCTCCTGTGAAAGTCACCTTCTCCAAAAAAATTCTCGGCCCTCTGCAGCAGGGCGGAATACAGAAGTCAAATTTGGCATTCTTTTGGGCATAGTAATAAAGCTAGTCTCAGGAATTTTGCTTTATTGAAGTAGTGTGAATTTTAAACTCAGGAACGTTTTTGATTGTGTACACTGTATGATTGTTCGATTTTTACTTAATCTCTCAATTGTTTAATAGATAGGTTGTGCATGCCTCTTTTCTCTCTCTAACACTCTAATTTCATTCTTATACATATATCGACCTCATCAAGATTTCAGGGGATTTAATACTACTATAAAGCTAGCGGGTTAGCTGTCTGGGGAAGCCTTTTTGTCCCCAGGGACCAGGCTTCAACACGTGATCACACATACACTAGGCCTCACACACACTTTAGCTAGCAAACCAAAGCTAACTCTCTTTGTTCTGTAAGGCAACACGTGGTGACCCCCCCCCCCCTTGTTCTTTATCACGAGGTCTTTTGTCTCAACTTTAGATGATATTCTAAGTCCTGATTCAATTGAACCTTTATAGCGCACTCCCCCATGCCCACATTCAAATCCACATATATCACGGATGACCATTTGAATGTATTTTAATTGTTAACATTTAATTTTTGTTATCATACATACACACATGCTCACACACAACCACGTGGCCACTAGGCCTCAAAAGCACATGTTAGCTAGCCTTCCTTTGTCTAATTAGCACACAAAGCTAATCCTTTGGCTTACACACACACACACACACACACACACACACACACACACACACACACACACACACCCATTGCTGAAGATTTCATCTGCTGTTATTCAATTTTATCTTTGTTATAATAAATTCCATTATTATTGAAACTGTGTGTATTTATTTGTTGTGCCTAACATACTTGAAGTTGCCCAATCTCCCAAAGAATTCTAAAGGTGCATATGAGCTATGTAATATGGTAAGTGATCATAATAATTTGGAATATACCATAATTTAGCTGTTTGGTAATTTATTATTAAGCACCAAAATTAATGGTATTAATTAATGAGACTGATTCAATGGTAAGATTCAATTTAAATGATTCAAATTAAATGATTCAATGGGATTGATTCAATTTAATTATTAATGATTGATCACTTAACACCAATCTACATACACAAACATAATACACCTACACATCCCTGAACAGAAGATTTCTTGGAATCTTTATCAACGTGAAAATGGCCAGGACACAAGATGGGGTCACTGCTCCCTTTTCAGATCCAGTCTACCTCAAAGCAGCTGCCTTGGATCCAGCCTTTTCTCTGTTATGGGTGGAGCCCCATGTGCTGGTCAATTGTGACGTCAAGGCAGAGGTGGCACGAGTTAAAGGTAAATGTTACTGAGTCTAATGTAACTTTTCCCCTCATAATCTGATCTAATCAGTCTAACACATTGCATCACCAACACAAATGGTAATAAGGACTCTATTGTTTCTGCTAGTGTCTTTACATGTTTTGCCAGAATGGATCCTGCAAGATGCTGCAGAGACTGAGCAACCTGTGCCTTTTGTTGATGAAGAAGAGCAAGAGGACCTCAGAGAAGGAGAAGGGCTGTTTGCTGCATACCATAAGAGGCAGAAGAAGGATGTTGGGACTACTCCATCACTACAGCTAAGTCACTACCTTGACATAGCCGAAGGACAGAACGTCCTTTTGTTCTGGGCATTGAACATGAAGACTCTTCCTTCACTGTTCCGAGTGGCCATCAGAGTCTTGGCAGTGCCTGCCTCCAGTGCTCCAGTGGAGTGAGTTTTCAGCCATGGTGGCATCATACTACGTTCCCATCATGCACAAAAGACTGACAGACTTTTGGCTAATTTGGTCTTTTGCAAATGCAATGCAGCATAGGGCTCTGACATATAAAAAGCACAACCCTGTTCATTGTTATTTTCATGTATTTGTTATATTTCTCACATGTACACACACACACACACACACACACACACACACACACACACACACACAGATAATATGAGATGAGATAAATGAGATGAAATGCCATATGCCATGGAAATACAATGTTAGCACTTTTGTACAAATAATTACAGTTGCACTTGTTTTTTCAAATGTGTTTATTCTGTAAAGGAGTGGTTTAAAATGAAGAATATTCTTACAAAATATGAGTTAAATGTTAAAAATGACTGGTTAATAGTACAATGTCAGCACTATTTTTTTTCTTCTGCAATTTCAATTGCACTTCTCATCTCATTATCTCTAGCCGCTTTATCCTGTTCTACAGGGTTGCAGGCAAGCTAGAGCCTATCCCAGCTGACTACGGGCGAAAGGCGGGGTACACCCTGGACAAGTCGCCAGGTCATCACAGGGCTGACACATAGACACAGACAACCATTCACACTCACATTCACACCTACGGTCAATTTAGAGTCACCGCCTTTGGACTGTGGGGGAAACCGGAACACCCGGAGGAAACCCATGCGGACACGGGGAGAACATGCAAACTCAGCACAGAAAGGCCCTCGCCGGCTACGGGGCTTGAACCCGGACCTTCTTGCTGTGAGGCGACAGCGCTAACCACTACACCACCATGCCACCTCAATTGCACTTGTTTTAATAAATAAATACAGATTTTAAAAGCATACATGATCTCTGTAAATATATTATTACTCTGTGGTTAAAAGGACTCAAAACTCAAACTGCAGGACTTTGGACTTGACTCAGGACTTGCCTGTCTTGACTCGGGACTTGACTCGGGACTTGAGGGAAAAGACTTGAGACTTACTTGTGACTTGCAAAGCAATGACTTGGTCCCACCTCTGGCAGAAATATGAATCTGAGAAAATGACCGTTTGTTAAACTCACCTGCAGCAGTGGTGCTTGAAAGTTTGTGAACCCTTTAGAATTTTCTATTTCTGCATAAATATAGCCTAAAACATCAGATTTTCACACAAGTTCTAAAAGTAGATAAAGAGAACCCAGTTAAACAAATGAGACAAAAATATTATACTTGGCCATGATCCAAAATTACATATCTGTGAGTGGCAAAAGTATGTGAACCTCTAGGATTAGCAGTTAATTTGAAGGTGAAATTAGAGTCAGGTGTTTTCAATCAATGGGATGGCAATCAGGTGTGAGTGGGCACCCTGTTTTATTTAAAGAACAGGGATCTATCAAAGTCTGATCTTCACAACACATGTTTGTGGAAGTATATCATGGCACAAACAAAGGAGATTTCTGAGGACCTCAGAAAAAGTGTTGTTGATGCTCATCAGGCTGGAAAAAGTTATAAAACCATCTCTAAAGAGTTTGGACTCCACCAATCCACAGTCAGACAGATTGTGTACAAATGGAGGAAATTCAAAACCATTGTTACCCTCTCCAGGTCGACCAACAAAGATTCTTAATCAAATCGAAATGTTGTGGAAGGACCTGAACCGAGCAGTTCATGCGAGGAAACCCACCAACATCCCAGGGTTGAAGCTGTTCTGTACGGTGGAATGAGCTAAAATTCCTCCAAGCCAGTGTGCAGGACTGATCAACAGTTACTGGAAACATTTAGTTGCAGTTATTGCTGCACAAGGGGGTCACACCAGATACTGAAAGCAAAGGTTCACATACTTTTGCCACTCACAGATATGTAATATTGGATAATTTTCCTCAATAAACAAATTACCAAGTATAATATTTTTGTCTCATTTGTTTAACTGGGTTTTCTTTATTTAAGATGGCAGCTCAGGTGTTTTAGCGTTGTCTGTCTCTATGTTTGTTTTGTCAACAAGTTTGTTGGTCTTTGTGATGACCCACTTTTAGCACGCGACTAGTGCAAATATTTTATCTGACTACTTGCTAACAACAGTGTAAACAATTGTACACTATGTGGACTGTCAGGTTGCTCTACCTGTTGAGTGCTCTTGTGCTGGCTGGGCCATCTGTGGAGTCGGCAGCTGACAGAGGACTGAATGCTTTCCTATGGATTACTCTGCCAAGAGTGACTACTATGCCATATTCGGATATCAAACTTTTCACATCATCTCACTGGATTACTGGGTTTCTCTGTTGGGCAACTGAGAACCCGCACCTGCAAGGACTGCAAGAGATGTGCTTACTTCAATTCAGCTCTGCCATTTCTAAACACAGACAGAGGACCCCATCAGGCCACCACCACCACCGCTATCCAACAAAGACTGTCTGGATGGTTTTCCTGTTACTCCTATCAGGTAACATTCATCCCAACCCTGGTCCTGAGCTGATACAACTTCAAAATCCAGGTGAATTCAAAGACAGCTGTGGATTACATTTTATTCATGCCAATGTGCGCAGCTTGATAAATAAAATCGACGCTATTCATCTGTGGGCAAAGTTGACTGAATGCAACGTTATCGTTCTGTCAGAAACTTGGCTGAAACCGTTAACCCCGAACACTATGCTGCACATCGGGGGATATAATGTTTTTCGATCTGACCGCGCAAGCAAAGGAGGGGGGGGTTGCGATCTACGTCAAAAGCACTTTGAACTGTTCCGTCATTAAATCGATCAGCAAACCTAAATCCCTCGAATTAGCTGCTATCAAATTAAATCTCCCCAGTGGCGCTGCCCTGACAGTAGTAGGCTGCTATCGCCCACTGTCAGCCTTACCCGAGGCCACTATTTTCCTCTTGGACATTCTACAAAACTTATCCGGCAGCGAGCTTATTCTTTTGGGGGATTTAAATTGGGGCTGGATGTCAACTTCTTCGAATGCACTCAAGGATATCTGCAACGTTGTGCATCTAACGCAGCTGATACAGTCTCTGGCACGTTTAAGCCCAAAACACATGGACAAGTCCACTTTGTTGGACATCATTCTAACAAATGCGCCACATAAATATTCTGCTATTGGAATATTCTGTAATGATGTCAGTGATCACTGTATAATAGCATGTGCAAGAAGTTGTAAACTCCCCAAAACTAAGCCACGATTTATTTTTAAAAGGAATTACAAACATTTTAATGAGCAGGCTTTCCTGCATGATGTATTTCATAGTGACTTAAACCTTGTTTATGAAATGGTGGATGTAGAATGTGCTTGGAACTTTTTTAAAAACACTTTTCTGTTCCTTATTAATAAGCATGCACCTATGAGAAAGTTTAGAGTTAGTGGTAAAGATAACCCATGGTTCAATGATGCTATTGCAGCTGTTCTCAGGGAAAGAGACACTGCTTGGGTCAAAGCTAAAGTTAGTAATGAGGCTAAACACTGGGCAGATTACAGAACTAACTAAGACACAAGTGCACTAGACTGATAAAAAATGCAAAAAGTGAGTACTATCTTCACTTAATAGATAAAAATTTAAATGATCCTAAAATTTTTTGGAAGTTGATTAAATCGACAGCTGGAAACATGGCGCCTCCCACTCTTCCTAAGTTTTTAACAATAAATCAAAATAATATAAAGGGTAAACAAAACATAGTAGATGCTTTTAATAAACACTTCATTGATGCAGGCATACATACTCAGTCTAGTCTCACTGGAACTTATGGGGATAATGCACTCACCAACTCCAATAGTCCTGTGACCTTTAATTTCTCATTCGTCTCCTCTGCTCAAGTCTGCAAGGCTTTGTTAAATCTGGATTGTAAAAAGTCTGCTGGGCCAGACCAGATTGAGCCTTACTTCTTATAGACAGCCGCAGACTTGATTGTTGGGCCCATTGTCTCCAACATAGCGGCATTGGTGACTTTGTCCTGCCATGTGATACCCATAATTTGCCGCAAGCAGCGCAGATGGAAGCTTTCCAGCCGATTCTCCTGTCTGGCATACATTGTCCAGGACTCACTGCCATACAGCAGGGTGCTAAGGACGCACGCCTGGTATACCTTGAGTTTGGTGTTTAGAGTCAGCTGGTTGTTGTTCCATACCCTCTTGGTTAATTTTGACAGGACGGCAGCAGCTTTGGCAATACGCTTGTTGATCTCTGCGTCGAGAGACAGATTGCTGGTCACTGTAGAGCCAAGGTAAGTGAAATGGTCGGTGACCTCGAGTACCTCATTGTTGATGTTGATTGATGGGAGAGCCAGAACATTTTGACCCATGATGTTAGTTGTCTTAACACTTATCGTCAAACCAAATTCTTTGCAAGCAAAGGCGAACCTGTCAATCAGATATTGAAGGCCTTCTTCAGTGTGCAAGATAAGGGCCGCATCATCGGCAAACAGCATTTCTTTAAGGAGAATAGTCCGAACTTTAGACTTCGCCTTTAGTCTGGACAAGCTGAACAGTTTGCCATCGCTTCTTGTGTGCAAGTAGATCCCTTCCTCGGAGTGGTGGAATGCATAGTTTAGCAGCACTGAAAAGAAGATACCGAACAAGGTCGGTGCAAGAACGCAGCCTTGTTTTACCCCGCTCAGGATCTTAAAAGACTCTGATGATGCACCATTGTAGCTCACTTTACCATGCATTTGATCGTGAAAGGAGGCAATGAAGCTAAGTAGCTTCGAAGGACAGCCGATCTTTTTCAACAGCTGGAACAGACCACTTCTGCTCACAAGATTGAACGCCTTGGTGAGGTCGACAAAGGCGATGTATAGCCGCATCTGCTGTTCACGACATTTTTCCTGTAGCTGTCGAACAGAAAAAAATCATGTCGACTGTGGATCGCTCTGCCCTGAAGCCACACTGAGACTCTGGAAGGATGCTGTTGGCAAGAACTTGTAGACGAGGTAGAACTGCACAGCCAAAGACTTTGCCTATGATGATCAGCAGTGAAATGCCCCAATAATTGTTATAATCGCTGCAGTTGCCTTTATTCTTATACAGCGTGACTATCATCGAATCACGCATGTCCTGGGGCACCCCGCCTTCCCTCCAGTAGTGGCACAGGAGTTCGTGAAGTGGCTGTAACAAGGCTGGCTTGCCAATCTTGATGGTTTCAGGAGGTATGCCATCTTCACCCGGTGCTTTTCCGCTTGACAGCGCATTGATGGCTTTACTAAGTTCTTCCATGGTTAGTTCAGCTTCCAGATCCTCCAGAACAGGCATAGCCTCCATGGCATTAAGTGCTTTCTGAGAAACTGTGTTTGTTCTTGAGTAGAGGTCAAGATAGTGTTCGACCCATCTTCCCAACTGCTTGTCTCAGTCCATGATGACTTCCCCCATTTTGGATTTGAGAGGCGCATTTTTCTTGACTGACAAGAAAATTGCTTGATGCCAGCATACATGTCCTTGATGTTCCTGGTGGAAGAGGCTTTTTCAGTGCTCTCCGAGAGGTGAATCCAGTAGTTGTTTGCACAGCAACGTGCTGTCTGTTGGGTCTTTTGGCGAGTGCTCCTCAGAGCCTGAAGATCCTTCTGCGAGGGGTCATGCTTATAGTCAAGCAAAGCATTACACTTGGCGATAATAACTGGCTCTATCTCTGCAATGTAGGCCTCAAACCAGTCCGTGTTCTTGCGTTCTCTCTTGCCATATGTTAGCAGTGCAGAGCTATATATGGTGTTACGGAGAGAGTTCCAGATGTCAGTGGTACACTGGTCTTGATTGAGAGTCAGCGTTTCATCAAGACGCTCTAAGAACTCTTGGTTCTTGTCTGGGTAAGCAGTCTTGCATATATTAATACGTGGCCGACCTTTTTGCTTGGAACGATAGAGCTTCTTAGGTCTTAGTTTCACTCTGGAAGTGATCAGGGAGTGATCAGTGTTGCAGTCGGCACTGTGGTAAGTTCTTGTGTTGCAGATGATGTTAATGGAGTCACACCTGGTAATAGCCAAGTCTAGCTGATGCCAGTGTTTCGACCTGGGATGTCTCCAAGACACCTTATGGCATGCCTTGTTCTGAAAGAAGGTGTTCGTTATGCACAGGTTGTGGTAGCAGCAGAGTTCTACAAGCCTCTGGCCGTTTTCATTCATTTTTCCAATACCATGATGATGTCCCAAGACGTTTGGCCATGACTCCCGGTCTGCACTGACCCTTGCGTTGAATTCAGCCAGGAGGAGGATATGTTCTGACGATAGGACCATGCTGACAACAGAATCCAAGGATTCGTAGAATTGGTCCTTTACTTCCGATGGAGACTGTAGCATTGGGGCGTACGCACAGACGAGATGAACAGAGCCTTCTGCTGTTGACAATTGGAGTGTGAGGATCCTCGCTGTGCCCTTTGTTGGAGGGTTGATCGTGCACAGTAATGTGTTTTTCACAGCAAATCCAACCCTATGCTCCCTGACTTACTCGCTGCGCTTCCCCTGCCAAAAGAAGGTGTAGTTTTCTTCTTTCAGGTATCCACTCTCTGGAAGATGTGTCTCTTGCAGGGCTGCAATGTCAGTGTTTAATCTTTGCAGTTCGCGACCTATGACAGCCATTTTGCGGGCATCGTCAACTGCTTGTAGGTCCTCCGTCAGTCCAGTTCGCATAGTTCTTACATTCCAACTTGCTATTCGAAGAGTTGGAGTCTTCGGTTCCTTCTTATATGTGCCTGGTGCCTAGTTTAATGATCAACTTGTCAAGATATAAAACTTTTAAGCTCCAGGCACCCACTGAAGCAGGCTGATCGTGGCGAGTCAGCACCTTACTGGCTGGGGGCTGCCCAGCTTAAGGCAGGCAGTAGCTGACCTATGGGATACTCTGACCCCTCCCACCATCGAGGACAACCCATAGCGTCCAACTCTATGCCAATCGAGTGTAGACTTATAACTCGTGACTGCTGTCCTCCGTGTTGTGCTCTCACTGTATAGCGAAATTGGAGTGGCCTCTCCAGAGCGCAGGCCTGGGCGCTGCATTATTTATAGATTTAACAAAAGCATTTGACACCGTTGACCATCGTCTTCTACAAAGATTACAGGCTATAGGCTTCAGTAGCACTGTTTTGGACTGGTTCTCCAATTATTTAATTGGGAGAACTCGGTGTGTAGCCATAGAAGATTCCTTACAGTGTGCATTTAACTCATTACAGTTGACCCTTGTCAAATTAAAACTGGTGTTAAATGCCAAAAAAACAAAATGTATGATTTTTACTCGCTCACGCTCTTCTACTGAGTATACTGTTTTAACACTAGATGGCACTCAACTAGTGAGGGCACCCTCTTACAAATATCTTGGAATCTGGCTTGATGACAAGTTATCATTTGGAGTCCATATAGAAAGTATATTGAAAAAGCTTCGTCCTAAATTAGGTTTTTACTCCCGTTTGAAAAAAATACTTTTCTTTCACTGCCAGAAAACGATTAGTACTGAGCACTTTCCTTTCAGTATTAGATTATGGTGATATAATACACATGCTTGCATCTTCATCCTATCTGAAAAAGCTGGACATTGTTTATCATTCTGCTTTGAGGTTTGTAACTAGTGCTGCAGCAAGAACACATCACTGTAATCTATATGACATGGTGCAATGGACATCACTACAGCTTAGAAGGAAATCTCACAGCCTAGTATTTATTGCAAAGGCTTTAATGGGTAAACTACCTCAGTACATATGCAATCTACTGACACTCTGCACTAACACTTACAGTACACGTTCATCAGTAAAACTCCTCCTTCAGTCTCCACCGACACGGACAGAACTGGGCAAATCTGCCTTTAGTTCATATGCAGCACATGAGTGGAATACATTACAAGATACTTTAAATTTGGACTCCCTACCCTCCCTAAATGTCTTTAAAAATCTTTTAAATTCAGTTCTCACACAACAGTGCCATTGTTTTTCATAATTTTTAACCCTTATATCTTTAATTCATTTTTTATTTTTTCTTGTCCATAACATCTGGAATGTTGACATCTGGAATGTCTATGTGCTTAGTCTGTTAGTCTATGTTTATTTATTTTCAGTTTTTGGAATTATTTGCTGCCACCTTGGCCAGGACTCCCCAGAAGAAGAGATAATGTATCTCAATGGGACATTCCTGGTAAAATAAAGGATAAATAAATAAATCTACTTTTTTTGGACTTGTGTGAAAATCTGATGATGTTTTAGGTCATATTTATGCAGAAATATAGAAAATTCTAAAGGGTTCACAAACTTTCAAGCACCACTGTAGACACCTTTTCACATTAACCAATAAAAAACAATTTTACAAAAGGTGAGTTTCAGTTACAACAGTTATTATTGGTTAATAAATCAACCGGAAGACCCCCACCACCACCACCACCACCCTTTCATCCCATTGTTTGATGACACAGCTCGTTACCCAAGATGGAATTGTTTGAGCATGATCAGCAATTTCAGCAAAACCTGGACGTTACCATCGCAGGTAAGTATGGTGGAAAGATCATGGACATCTTTTTACTTATCAAATTCACCAATATTTCATGATATCCTTATCGAAACCTACTTTGTTTCTTACTCTTTCATTTGACAGTCACCATTTTGTATCTAAACGCATGTTTGAGAAGTCACGTGAGGTGTCGATAATAGTGATCACTTTCACCGGTGTCCACCATTATCGACACCCTGTGGAATTAAGTGACATTTACAACTGTTATGGATCAACCTTTGTGTAACATTGTTGAAGTAGATGAAGTGTTGAAGTGCTGTGATTTATAATATTTTTTTATTTCCTGATTCATAACAGAATGGAACGCTTATAGAGTATTTGGAATCCTATTGCAATAGATAGAATTAGACCAGAATTAAATTCCTAGCATATACAAAATTACATACTTGAAATATTTAGATTTTTCTATTCCATTCAGAATTTTTTTTTTCAGTTTCTACCACATACAACCCCGATTCCAAAAAAGTTGGGACAAAGTACAAATTGTAAATAAAAACGGAATGCAATAATTTACAAATCTCAAAAACTGATATTGTATTCACAATAGAACATAGACAACATATCAAATGTCGAAAGTGAGACATTTTGAAATTTCATGCCAAATATTGGCTCATTCGAAATTTCATGACAGCAACACATCTCAAAAAAGTTGGGACAGGGGCAATAAGAGGCTGGAAAAGTTAAAGGTACAAAAAAGGAACAGCTGGAGGACCAAATTGCAACTCATTAGGTCAATTGGCAATAGGTCATTAACATGACTGGGTATAAAAAGAGCATCTTGGAGTGGCAGTGGCTCTCAGAAGTAAAGATGGGAAGAGGATCACCAATCCCCCTAATTCTGCACCGACAAATAGTGGAGCAATATCAGAAAGGAGTTCGACAGTGTAAAATTGCAAAGAGTTTGAACATATCATCATCTACAGTGCATAATATCATCAAAAGATTCAGAGAATCTGGAAGAATCTCTGTGCGTAAGGGTCAAGGCCGGAAACCATACTGGGTGCCCGTGATCTTCAGGCCCTTAGACGGCACTGCATCACATACAGGCATGCTTCTGTATTGGAAATCACAAAATGGGCTCAGGAATATTTCCAGAGAACATTATCTGTGAACACAATTCACCATGCCATCCGCTGTTGCCAGCTAAAACTCTATAGTTCAAAGAAGAAGCCGTATCTAAACATGATCCAGAAGCGCAGACATCTTCTCTGGGCCAAGGCTTATTTAAAATGGACTGTGGCAAAGTGGAAAACTGTTATGTGGTCAGACAAATCAAAATTTGAAGTTCTTTATGGAAATCAGGGACGCCGTGTCATTTGGACTAAAGAGGAGAAGGACGACCCAAGTTGTTATCAGTGCTCAGTTCAGAAGCTTGCATCTCTGATGGTATGGGGTTGCATTAGTGCATGTCGCATGGGCAGCTTACACATCTGGAAAGACACCATCAATGCTGAAAGGTATATCCAGGTTCTAGAGCAACATATGCTCCCATCCAGGCGACGTGTCTTTCAGGGAAGACCTTGCATTTTTCAACATGACAATGCCAAACCACATACTGCATCAATTACAGCATCATGGCTGCGTAGAAGAAGGGTCCGGGTACTGAACTGGCCAAACTGCAGTCCAGATCTTTCACCCATAGAAAACATTTGGTGCATCATAAAACGGAAGATACGACAAAAAAGACCTAAGACAGTTGAGCAACTAGAATCCTACATTAGACAAGAATGGGTTAACATTCCTATCCGTAAACTTGAGCAACTTGTCTCCTCAGTCCCCAGACGTTTACAGACTGTTGTAAAGAGAAAAGGGGATGTCTTACAGTGGTAAACATGGCCTTGTCCCAACTTTTTTGAGATGTGGTGTTGTCATGAAATTTTAAATCACCTAATTTTTCTCTTTAAATAATACATTTTCTCAGTTTAAACATTTGATATGTCATCTATGTTCTATTCTGAATAACATATGGAATTTTGAAACTTCCACATCATTGCATTCCGTTTTTATTTACAATTTGGACTTTGTCCCAGCTTTTTTGGAATCGGAGTTGTATTACAATATCGGTAGACATTTTATATTTTGGTTCAAGGAATGACATGTGACCTTTGACCTGGATTTTCATGTGGTTACAATGTCAATTGCCTGTTGGCATTTACTGGTAAACTACAAAACTAGAAATTAATATAAACAATGACGAATGATTAACAAAATGTGATCTACGAAAATACTGAGAAAGTGGGTAGAAAGTGGAACAAAAAGATTTTCTGACACAGGTTAAACATTATCAGTTAATTTGTTTACAAACATTAGCATTACTTCCTCATTTACGTAAGCACCGACATCGATATATTTATATAAAATATATTTTGTACTAAATATGTCTATGTAAATTAAATTTGAAATAAAAACTATGTTTTGTTAACTTAATACCACATACCAGTTATTTTATTTATTGTTATTAAATAAATCATTTGGGTGTCGATTATTGTAGAACTGTGTCACGTGATCTGATACGTGAAGTAATCAGGAATCAATTAATTTTTTTTACAGTGGTAGTTTGTGTAAATATTCATGCACAGTTTATGTATTCAAAGTCTTTTCTATTGTTGCAATGGCCAAAAGATCGTTAAGATGTTGATAATTGTTGCTGCCGCTCTCGTATGACTATGCAGTTGATGGAACAGAATGAGTTTATTTTACCAACATAGTTTATTCAACAGCAAGCAGTTTGTACACCTAAAACAGCTCTTAACCTACGAGTTAACTGAGGGGTAATGATATTGAAATATAATAGCAAAGACCCCAAAACAATAACAAAAATAATGTTAGGCTATTATCAACATACCCAGAGCAGTTTGGTGAGCAGTTGGGAGTTAGGTACCTTGCTCAAGGGCATTTGAGTTTTTGGTCCAGGGAATCCCAAAACTTGTAATATGACCTCTGAATATTTTCCTGTATATGTCTTTTAATGTTTAATCAACATGTTTTTGATAATTAGAGTTTCATACTCTGCTGAGTAGTTTGACACCAAATTTGTGAAGCAAGACCAAAAATCCCAGGACTAGTTTGCAAAAGTAGGTTTTGCAAATTCACAAAAATCCATTTTTTTCAGCAATCTGATGATCAATTTGATGCAATAAACAACAGTTTTAGATTTTGTAAAACATAGCTTTAATATTTTGCCAGTGTCCCAGGAAACAGTGCAACCTGTTGAAACACACACACATTTTATATATATATATATATATATATATATATATATATAGGCGGCACGGTGGTGTAGTGCTGGCCTCGCCAACACTTTTATTTATTTATTTATTTATTTAGCTTTTGCCATAGGAAGATATATATACATCGTGGCATGGGAAACCACAACAGCTTGCGCCAATTACAGTGGCCCCATTGTACCGAATTTGCATGTCTTTAAACTGTGGGGGAAACCGGAGCACCCGGAGGAAACCCACACAGACACGGGGAGAACATGCAAACTCCACACAGAAAGGCCCCTGTCGGCCGTGAGGTTCGAACCCGGAACCTTCTTGCTGTGAGGCGACAGTGCTAACCACTACACCACCATGCCGCCCGCACCAGGTAGCCCGCCGGGAGCCTGGGAGGCACCCGTGATGGAAGTTCTAAAAATAGCCAGTGACTACTGCACTGTTCAAATCATATTTGGTAATCTTTAAAAATATATTATTTTTATTGTTTTCATGGTTTTAAGATGCCTTGAAGTTTAATCCAAAAGTATTTTCTAAAAATCCCCCTAATATTTTTTTAAATTAAAATAGATGCCTAATGTAGATAATTTTCTTTGCCGGGTCAAAGTTTAGCCCACTATGCCAGCGTGCCAACTCCCCATTGCGTTCAGTCCTCAGTCATTAGCCCGCCAATCGATAGCGATCAACACAGTGCGATAAGTAAAGGCAGTTTTGTAAAAGTGTTTAAAGGTGATGCTGGAGAGCACGAAAAAGAAGACTTATCACTTTCAGGATGAATGGGAGAAAGAGTTCTTCTTTACTCCAGTTGGTGAACGTTGTGTGTGTCTGATCTGTGGAGCAGCTGTAGCCTTGGCTAAGAGACACAATGTGGAGAGACATTTTTCTACATGCCACAGAATGTTTGTTGCTAGCTACCCTCCAGGCAGCGCATTACGTGCCCAAAAGACTCATGACCTCAAGGCAGCTTTGGGTAGACAACAGTCTTTTTTCACCAAGCCAGCAAAACAATCAAAAGCGGCTACAGAAGCTTCCTTCAGAGCAGCACACTATCTGGCTAAGCACAAAAAGGCATTTTCGGATGGAGAGGTGGTCAAAGAGGTGATGTCAGTGGTTGCAGACACTTTGTTTAAAGATCACAAGAATGGGAAGGAAATCCTCACTGCCATCGCGGATGTTCAGCTAAGTGCCAACACCATCGCCAGGAGAGTATCAGCAATGTCCACTAATTTGGTGGAACAGCTGAACGGTGACATGAGTACATGCAGGTACTTTAGCATTCAGTGTGACGAGTCTGTGGATAAAACCAGCACGGCGCAGCTGATGGTCTTCGTCAGAATGGTGTTCAGTGATTTCACTGTGAAGGAGGAGGTGCTTACTTTGCTGCACCTGAAAACCACAACAAGGGCTGTTGACATTTACAAGGCCATAAAGCAGTATTTTACAGAGAAAAACATCCCACTTCAAAAGTTGGTATCGGTAACTACCGACGGAGCCCTCGCGATGACCGGCTGTCATTCTGGTCTTATTGCGCGCTGCAGAAGCGATCCAGATTTTCCCCGTGTCCTCAGTTACCACTGCATCATCCATCATCAGGCAATTTGTGCCAAAGTGATGGGTTTTGATCACATCATGACTCCGGTAGTGAAGATTGTCAACAGTATCCGTGCGAATGCCACACACACCGGGCATTCAAACTTCTTTTAGAGGAGCTGTCAGCTGAGTACGGTGACCTCTTGCTGCACACAGAGATACGATGGCTCAGCAGGGGTCGAGTTCTGCAGCGCTTTTTGTCACTTCTGGATGAAATCAGAGTTCATGGAATCCAGAGGGCAGGACACTACTTTGCTCCAGGACACTGAGTGGGTGCTTGACCTTGCCTTTCTAACAGACATCACAGGGAAACTGAATCACTTGAACTGTGAACTGCAAGGCAAAGGTAAGACTGTATCAGACATGATCAGTGCTGTGAACGCATTCAGAGCAAAGCTGAACGTTTTCTCTGTGCATTTGCAAAGTAAGAAATTCCTGCACTTTCCATCTGTGCAGTCAGTTTTGAATGGAAATGTCCCTGCATCTGTAGCCTTAGACGGGGCTGTAGAAAAGTACACCCAGCTAATATCTAGGCTTGGGCAAGAGTTTGAAGCAAGATTTCATGACTTTGATAAACTGCAGCCTTGTGTTGCATTCACTGCTAATCCTTTCATGCAGTGTAACATCCCATGCATTTCTGAACAACTATGTGAAGTTTTCAACTTGAATGCTGATGAGATTGAAATGGAAATCATTATGTTGCAAAACGACATTACTCTCAAAGCCCACCAGGGATCCTCAAACTTCTGGTATCTTGTGGACTCAGAAAAATACAAAGGTGTGCACACAGTAGCCTTGAAAGTTGCATGTCTGTTTGGTTTGACGTATCTCTGTCAGTCAGCTTTTTCTAACATGAATTTCATTAAAAACAAACACAGAACTTGCTTAACTGATCTACACCTTGAAGATTCAATCAGAATTGCTGTGTCAAGCTATACCCCTGATTACAGTGCACTGGTGGACTCAATGCAGTGTCAGGCTTCCCACTAGGAGCCATTCGCATGCAAAAATCAATGCATGAAATGCATTTTAAAATTTAGAAGAGAAAAGAATATTAAGAGAATGATTTCTTGAATGTTATGAATCTGCAATAAGGTGAAATCATTTAAGGGATGCAGTCAGGGCCGCTGACAGCTTTGGCTGGGCCCGGGACAAAATGCTCTGAATGGGGCCCCCCCCCCCACACACACACACCTCTTATCCCAGTCTCTACTCACGCGATTGGGGTGCTCTTGAAGGAGCAGCGATGGACGGGGGATTTCGGGCAGGGCTGGGGGTGAACATAGTATACTGTGAGTGCGTACTGTCCAGTGTGAAAAGCAGAGAAGAACACACCACTCGAGAAACGGCGGGATATGATTGTGGGCTAATGTGAATATTCTTAGCTTCAATCAGATATATGAAACACAATGTTATTAAGCCGTTGTGGTTATGAAATGATTCAATGCCCTGTGCATTTGATATGGTGTTCAGTGTGACTTGCTCTCCCCTTGTTTGTAACATGAATTGCGTGCCGCACGTGCCTTGGTTGGGGTTACTTTACGGGGCTGGAAAAAGTTGGCTGTGTCTTACCTGGCTCAGCTGCCCCACTGCCTTTGTTAGTACCTGCTGCATCATCCGAATCTTTTTTAAAATATTTATGCAGTGAGCCCCTGAGTCTCTTGGTTTCTTCCTCTCTTTTTCTCTTTTCTGTGCTCCTGACTTGTGCATGTTGGCAAATGGCACGCACGCTGATTGTCGAAGGGCTATGATTGAACGATGTTGTTTTTTCCCCCTAAAGGTGGAGTACGAGATTTTGGAATAACGGTTCCCGCAAGCCATATTTTGGAAAGAAACACGCCCACCCTCGCCATGCTCCCACCCCCCGCGTCTCCACCCCTCCTCCCCCTTATAAAGCCTGAGAAAATCCGGCTTTATAATGGGTGTCTAGTGCGTTACACACCAGTGGAGCTCGTTAAGTTAGAGTGTAGAGAGCTTGGAAAAATAGCTCAAACTTTCTCATTTAAACTGTGTTTTCAGCCCCAATTTTCACTCCACACACATAATTTTCTCAAAAGTAGTAGCCACACTTGTCCTGATTCACACAATGTGTCTACCTACACGATAGGATTTACAGTTTTTCAATGAGAAGCCTGAAAGTGAGGAGAGGACAGGTGCTCAGCCCCATTGACTGCCATTATAAACTTGGCAGAAAAGTCACTCGTTTTTAACTCGCTCTAGTGACCTCATTTTTTACACTACAGACAAAAAATTACATCAGTGTGTTCAGGAGAGCCTTGTGGCGCTCAGTGTGAAAGAAATTTGTGAATATCTCCTTCCGTTTTTGTGTAAATCCCCGTTGTTTGGAGGGAGCGCAGAGAAAATCCTGTGACACTCTGCTCGCAGTGCGCGGTTGGGGGAGGGGCTGCTCGCTCTCTCACACACACACAGAAGGGATGGGCTGAAAGAGTCAGACCAAACCATTTTTGCATTAGGGGTGGTAGGGGGTTCTTGACGCCTTTTTCAAAGACAATAAAGGCAAAAGATCTAGAAATCATTTATTGACTGCAAATATAGCACATTTCTCCCCCAAATCAACACATTTTGAAATGAAATAAGATAATCGCAACTTCATGAGAGCCCAGTTCTGGGCCCCCCCCCATTCCTGGGCCCGGGACAACATACCCGTTTGTCCCCCCCTGTCGGCGGGCCTGGATGCAGTTAAGAGTTTCAATTTGTATGCTGTGTTCAAAGTGCAAGCATTCTATTACTGTTGCAGTGCAGTTTTTTAAGGAATTGATTTTGAATAGTTTTAACTTTCACAGAACTGTTGTGTGTTGAAAAGGGAAAATTATAACCTTTTATTATGGTGCTTTTGGCCATAATAAAGACCTGTTTTTATGTAACAGCTGTTAATTGCAGTGAGAATATCAGAATGTTTGTGTGTGTGTGTGTGTGTGTGTGTGTATAATTCTAAAAGAGGGCAAATGTACTTTCCCAACACGAGATTACAGCAAAATATGTTCATTATCATCATAATTAACTTATTAGCATTAGCTAATAAGAGATAGAATAATTAAACTTTGGAATTTGCAAGAAAGTTGGTAATTCCTAAACAGTATTGATATGTTGAGATTATGATTATTCATAATTAAAATGTTCATGTTAAAATGCCAGTTTCTATTCCTTGATTGTTGTTAATTAAAAGCACATAATTCTACATAGTCTTAAGGGATGTTAAGCCTTTTATTTTAAGTAAATTATTTTGAATGACTAGCCCTCCATATAGTTTCTCATCCTTCAGGTAGCCCTCAGTCCAAGAAAAGTTGGAGACCCCGGGGTAGTGGTTAGCGCTGTCGCCTCACAGCAAGAAGGTCCGGGTTCAAGCTCCGTGGCCAGCGAGGGCCTTTCTGTGCGGAGTTTGCATGTTCTCCCCGTGTCCGCATGGGTTTCCTCTGGGTGCTCTGGTTTCCCCCACAATCCAAAGACATGCAGGTTAGATTAACTGGTGACTCTAAATTGACCGTAGGTGTGAATGGTTGTCTGTGTCTATGTGTCAGCCCTGTGATGACCTCGTGACTTGTCCAGGGTGTACCCCGCCTTTTGCCTGTAGTCAGCTGGGATAGGCTCCAGCTTGCCTGCGACCCTGTAGAACAGGATAAAGCGGCTAGAGATAATGAGATGAGATAAGATTTTATATATATATATATATATATATATATATATATATATATATATATATATATATATAGTAAGTTCTTTTAATACAAGTTATTTCTGGAAAAGTGAAGCAATTTAATGCATCACAGTAAGTATCTACATTTTTATGGACTTTCCTATGCAGTCTGTGGTTTTATACATTCATGCTTCAATCTTCTCTGGATTAAGCTGAGCCTTTCCAGGAGCTTTCGCGCTCTACGCCTAGAGGAGGTCGGCCGGCCGTTCGCTTTTGGCCAGCAACTCCGGGACGGCTGTCGGTGGTGGCTGAGGGCTGACAACCGCGACACCGAGAGAATCATCGATCTGGTGGTACTGGAGCAGTTCATTGTCCGGCTTCCCAAAGGAACAGCGGAGTGGGTCCAGTGCCATCGCCCAGCGTCACTGGATCAGGCCATCGAGTTGGCAGAGGATCATTTGGTGGCTGTTCCCATGGCAGGACAGCAGATCTCCTCTTCTCCTCTCTCTCTTTCCCTCTCCCCTTCTGAGTCTCATCCTCGCCCCGTTCCCCCACCGCGGAGGCAGGGGCCGGCTCCACCCCAGCCGGCCCGCCACACCCGCGGTGCCCTCCCGTTTCCCACTTCCGTGTCTGTCTCCCCCCAGGTGAGTGAGCCCCAGAGCGCCGGTGCAGAGAGAAAGCCCGGGCCGGTCTGCTAGCGCTGCGGGGAGCCGGGGCACCTCCAGCATCAGTGCTCGGTAATGGAAGTGGGCAAGGTGGTCCAGATCCCCGACACGCCAGGAACTGCCCTCGATCGGGCCGGAGCATATCGCATACCGGTAAGTGTCCAAGGGGATACGTATCAGGCTTTGGTGGACTCTGCACAGAAAATTTCCCAGTGTTGAATTAACACCCAGAGTGTTTATATTGGTCCAATTGGACCAATATAAACACTCTGGGTGTTAATTCAACACTGAGGAATTTGCTGTGTGGCTGTAATCAGACCTCAATCCACCAAAGCCTGGTGCAAGGTGAGGCATTGGGGGGAGCACAATTGGTGAAGGTGTTGTGTGTGTACGGGGATGTTCACAACTACCCTTTAGTGTCGGTCCACATTCTATTTCGAGGGGAGAAATCTAGTGTAAAGGCAGCAGTTAATCCTCGCCTTACCCACTCGATAATTTTGGGGACTGATTGGCCAGGATTTCGGGAATTAATGACTCATTTAGTAAAGAGTGGGTCCTGCCGTAGTTCAGCAGGGGGAGATCCCGGAGTGGCATTGGCAGGAGCAGCTGTCACAGAGCCGTCTACGTCATCTTCACGTCAGAGTGAGGAGCAGCAGGCTCCTCCTCCCTCTCTCGAGGAATCCTTTGCAGATTTCTCGTTAGAGCAGTCGCGAGACGAGACTCTGCGGCATGCATTTGACCAAGTGAGAGTAATCGATGGTCAAACGCTCCAGCCAAATGCTACCCCGTCCTTCCCCTATTTCTCCATTATGAGAGATAGATTATTCCAAGTGATGCAGGACACTCAGACTAAGGAGACGGTCTCACAACTTTTGATCCCACAGAGCCGCCGGGAATCGGTATTCCAGGTGGCTCACTTTAATCCCATGGCTGGACACTTGGGGCAGGATAAGACACTAGCCCAAATAATGGCCCGGTTCTATTGGCCAGGGATTTACGGCAATGTCTGTAGGTGGTGTATGGCATGCCGCGAATGCCAGTTAGTAAATCCAGCGGTCATTCCAAAAGCGCCTTTGCGCCCTCTACCATTAATCGAGACCCCATTCGAAAGAATCGGGATGGATCTCGTTGGGCCATTAGATCGGTCAACATGAGGGTATCGCTTTATTTTAGTCCTGGTGGACTATGCAATGCGATACCCGGAATCAGTGCCTCTTCACAATATCTCAGCACGCAGTATTGCAGAAGCAGTCTTCCACGCCATCTCCTAAGTCGGAATCCCCAAAGAGATTCTGACTGATCAAGGCACTTCGTTTATGTCACACACACTGTGCGAACTGTATGGGTTATTGGGAATTAAGCTGATCCACACCAGCGTTTGTCACCCACAAATGGACGGTTTAGTTGAACGGTTCAACCGCACCCTCAAGAATATAATTAAAAAATTCGTAAGCAAGGACACACGCAATTGGGATAAATGGCTCGAACCCCTGTTATTCGCAGTGCGAGAGGTCCCACAAGCCTCCACGGGGTTCTCCCCGTTCAAATTATTATATGGGCGTAAGCTGCACAGCATCCTAGATGTACTGTGGGAAAATTGGGAGGAGGGACCTTCACCAAGCAAAAATGAAATTCAAAATTTATTGACCTGCGCGCAAAACTCCACACACTCACACACCTAACCCAGGAGAATTTGCGGCAGGCTCAGGAACGGCAAATCCGCCTGTACAACGGGATATGCACTTTAGGGAGTTCGCACCGGCAGATAAAGTACTTGTACTGTTGCCCACGTCAAGCTCCAAATTGATCGCCAAGTGGCAAGGACCCTTTGAGGTCACACAGTGAGTCAGGGATGTTGACTATGAGGTGAGGCGAACGGACAGGGGTGGGGCGCTACAGATTTACCACCTCAATCTGCTTAAACTCTGGAACGAGGAGGTCCCCGTGGCGTTGGTGTCAGTGGTTCCGGAGAAGGCGGAGCTGGGGCTGGAGGTTCAAAAAGGAACACTGACATCACTTACCTCTCCGGTCCCCTGTGGAGACCACCTCTCCCCGACCCAACTCACGGAGGTTGCCCAGTTGCAGACAGAATTTTTGGATGTGTTCTTGCCCCTGCCCGGCCACACCCACCTCATAGAACACCACGTTGAGATGCCCCTGGGGGTGGTAATGCGCAGCCACCCTTACAGGCTATCCGAACACAAGAAAAAGGTGGTTCGGGGAGAACTTGAGGCCATGCTCGAAATGGGCATTGTCGAGGAGTCCCACAGTGACTGGAGCAGCCTGGTGGTCTTGGTTCCCAAGGCTGATGGGTCAGTCCGGTTCTGTGTGGACTATAGAAAAGTCAACGTAGTGTCTAAATTCGATGCGTACCCAATGCCTCATATTGACGAGTTGCTTGATCGACTAGGCACGGCTCGCTTTTATTCGACACTGGATTTGACAAAGGGTTATTGGCAGATCCCCTTGACTCCATTATCCCGAGAAAAAACGGCCTTTTCCACACCGTTTGGCTTTCACCAATTTGTCACACTTCCTTTTGGGCTGTTTGGGGTGCCCGCTACGATCCAGCGGCTCATGGACAGGGTCCTCCACCCTGGGTGGTCCTCGCCCTCCGCTACTACCTGCTGGGACGCCCCTTCACCCTCTGTTTGGACCACACGCCCCTCCAGTGGCTCCACCGCATGAAGGATGCCAACACATGGATCACCCATTGGTATCTGGCACTCCAGCCCTTTAACTTCAAGGTGATCCACAGGCCGGGGGCGCAGATGGTTGTGGCGGACTTCCTCTCCCGTTGGGGGGGGAGTCGGCTGCAGGCCGGACAGCTGCCTGGCCTGAGTCGGGCAGTGGGGGTATGTGGCAGCGGGGGCGTGGTCAAGCGTCGGTCTGTGACCGGAGGGTAGAGTCAGGGAAGGTAAGTGGCAGAATCACTACACCTGATGTCAATTAACCTGTGTTTGTGTGTCTTCCCAGCGACCACGCCTGATATAAGGAGAGAGAGAGCAGAGGAAGAGAGCTCTCTCCCCAACCAGATGGCTGATGTGTGTGTACGCGTGTGTCTGAGTGTCTGGGAGAGTGAAAACACTGAAAAGTGTTCATAAAGAGTTTTTGGAAACTCAGTTCTGGCCTGCCGTACTTCTGTGCTCCACCCACCCGTGCAAAATTCTACAATACCGTTTGTGAAAATCACTGTGGTGATATTGTTGTAAAAAATAACCAGTCAATTACCTTTTTCCTGGGCAGAGCTAAATAACTATCCACTGGGTCACAGAAAAAAGTAAATGAATAATTGAAGACTACTTTGTACAACCCCAAATCAAAAATCGTTGGGATGGTATGGAAAATGCCAATTAAAACAACAACAACAACAACGATTTCTAAAAGTAATTTGACTTGTATTTCATTGTAGAAAGGATGAACCCAATATATTTCATGTGTTGTCTGGTCAACTTCATTTCATTTTTTAATAGACATCCATTCCCGTGCTTCAGGCCTGCAACACATTCCAAAAAAATATAGGGGCAATTTTGGATGAGTAATGAGGTAAAACAATTAAATAATGATGTGATTTGAAACACGTGATGTCAACATATGACTGTAATCATGATTTGGTACAAAATCACTATCCAGGAAAGCAGGCCCGGCCCTTACTAATTTGACACCCTAGGCAAGATTTTAGGTGGCGCCCCCTCCCCACCACCAGTTAAAGCCACTGATAGTGTATCAATACTAACAAGAAATGGAATAGCTTTGTCTTAAAACATTCTTTTATTTAAACAAAAAAATTGCACGTTCAAAATACTTAATTAAAGGCATTAAATAAAGAAATTGCACATTCAAAATATTTAATACTGAATTACGCGTAAAGAAACAAATACAAAATATGAACTGAATATATGAAACATAATATAAATGGCTTACATAAAGTATTACATTTACAGTACTCCCAAAATAAAAAATGTAAACAAGTGTTGTAATTCGTAAATGCAATATAAATAAGGCATTGCACAAAATAAGATATTAAAGTCAGTGTTCCTTTTTGAACCTCCAGCCCCAGCTCCGCCTTCTCCGGAACCACTGACACCAACGCCACGGGGACCTCCTCGTTCCAGAGTTTAAGCAGATTGAGGTGGTAAATCTGTAGCGCCCCACCCCTGTCCGTTCGCCTCACCTCATAGTCAACATCCCTGACTCACTGTGTGACCTCAAAGGGTCCTTGCCACTTGGCGATCAATTTGGAGCTTGACGTGGGCAACAGTACAAGTACTTTATCTGCCGGTGCGAACTCCCTAAAGTGCATATCCCGTTGTACAGGCGGATTTGCCGTTCCTGAGCCTGCCGCAAATTCTCCTGGGTTAGGTGTGTGAGTGTGTGGAGTTTTGCGCGCAGGTCAATAAATTTTGAATTTCATTTTTGCTTGGTGAAGGTCCCTCCTCCCAATTTTCCCACAGTACATCTAGGATGCTGTGCAGCTTACGCCCATATAATAATTTGAACGGGGAGAACCCCGTGGAGGCTTGTGGGACCTCTCGCACTGCGAATAACAGGGGTTCGAGCCATTTATCCCAATTGCGTGTGTCCTTGCTTACGAATTTTTTAATTATATTCTTGAGGGTGCGGTTGAACCGTTCAACTAAACCGTCCATTTGTGGGTGACAAACGCTGGTGTGGATCAGCTTAATTCCCAATAACCCATACAGTTCGCACAGTGTGTGTGACATAAACGAAGTGCCTTGATCAGTCAGAATCTCTTTGGGGATTCCGACTTAGGAGATGGCGTGGAAGACTGCTTCTGCAATACTGCGTGCTGAGATATTGTGAAGAGGCACTGATTCCGGGTATCGCATTGCATAGTCCACCAGGACTAAAATAAAGCGATACCCTCATGTTGACCGATCTAATGGCCCAACGAGATCCATCCCGATTCTTTCGAATGGGGTCTCGATTAATGGTAGAGGGCGCAAAGGCGCTTTTGGAATGACCGCTGGATTTACTAACTGGCATTCGCGGCATGCCATACACCACCTACAGACATTGCCGTGAATCCCTGGCCAATAGAACCGGGCCATTATTTGGGCTAGTGTCTTATCCTGCCCCAAGTGTCCAGCCATGGGATTAAAGTGAGCCACCTGGAATACCGATTCCCGGCGGCTCAGTGTGCATAAAAAATACAAGGATTTAAATAAAAATAAAAAATATAAAATTGTGATATTAAAAAGACCTCTAGTGGTGTTTTTTGGTACTGCCTTCAACTTCAACTATTGAAAAACTAAATGTAGTACAGGGGGAAAAACTGTTATGTAACTATATGTGTATATGTTGATATTGAATATAGTACAAGGGAAATACTAGTTTACTATATGTTGATATGTTGTGCTGCTTTCCTATTTTTTTTCTCAGCACTTTGATGTCTGTCCTGTCTCTGTCCACGTATGGGAGAGTGAAAAACGTAATTTCAGCTCCTTTGTATGACTGGTGCATGTGAGGAAATTGACAATAAAAGTTGAACTTGAACTTGAACAACACCAGCGCGTCCTCAATCTCACATAACCTGCTACAGCTTTACCCTCCTAGTCTTTCTTGCAGCAAAGTCATCTACAACATCTCATCTCATCTCATTATCTCTAGCCGCTTTATCCTTCTACAGGGTCGCAGGCAAGCTGGAGCCTATCCCAGCTGACTACGGGCGAAAGGCGGGATACACCCTGGACAAGTCGCCAGGTCATCACAGGGCTGACACATAGACACAGACAACCATTCACACTCACATTCACACCTATGGTCAATTTAGAGTCACCAGTTAACCTAACTGCATGTCTTTGGACTGTGGGGGAAACCGGAGCACCCGGAGGAAACCCACGCGGACACGGGGAGAACATGCAAACTCCGCACAGAAAGGCCCTCGCTGGCCATGGGGCTCGAACCCAGGACCTTCTTGCTGTGAGGCGACAGCGCTAACCACTACACCACCGTGCCGCCCATCTACAACATCATCATATGATAACTGATTTGAGACCACATGGTTGATGCTTATAATGGCAAGTCCACTGAGGCGGTGCACTCTTTATTATGCAAATTATATTAGTAATTCATACTGTATATTAGTAATGGTAGGCTATCAATTGTATTGTCTAATTGTTTATTACAGTGAAATGCAAATTAGCAGAAGGCAAAGAATTAGTTAACTGCAGTATAATATAGCATGTGAGAATGCCAAGTTATGCTCTAACATTAATTATGTACACTGATATAATGTTATCCATTGCTTTGCTGCATAGCCTAGAAAACAAGTGGTTAATGACGTTATCAATCATGGTTTTGCAACAGAAAAATAATATCGACATCATCTTTACTGAGTGTGACATTACCTCTGTCTTTGTCGCGTTTTTCCTCCTCTTCTTTCCTTTTCTTTCTCCCCTGGGCTCCTGACAATTTTGGACGTTTTGACATTTTTTCAGCTTGCATTAAAGCACGACCATCCTCCCCAAGTAGTAGTCTAGCATATGTAAAGCCTGGTCGGACGAGAGGGGGTGCCTTGGGAAAGTACCAGGTCTATTAATGATAATAATAATAATAATAATAATAATAATAATAATTATTATTATTATTATTATTATTATTATTTACTGAATTCCTCACCACCCGCTCGGTGAGTTGCTTTTGTGTCTTCTTCCTTTACAGGAGAGAAAGTGTGCCATTTATGCTATTTGTAAAGAGAACACATCTGAGTGCTTGTTTCATTTCCCTGCAGTCTTGACGCACTGAGATTGTTTCTTGTTTTCAACGCGTTTATTATATTTTCCTCCAGGAAGCTCTTCGCAACATGGTTGCTTGAATGAGCTGCTAAACTGTCATTTTAATGAGAACACAGATCAACAAAGCAACTTTGTTTTATTAAAAAAAAAAAAAACGTGCCAGGCACCATTGGAATATCTCGCTGCGAAACGTGTTCAGTGCATAAAAAACCTTTACTTCAGCCCAGACTGCTCAACGACACCGACAGACTGCTCCAAGTGCAGCCGTATTCAAAACAAGCAACAGATCTATGTCAGTTATCTACGTTATGCAAAAACACTCTTTAGCCAACAACACTTAGGCTATTATATGGCCAAAACAGAGAATAGCCGCGGATGCGCACTTGCGCGCCCGAAGACACACTATAGACAGGGCGAACCACTGTTGAGCACTTATTGTTTCATGATTAACAACCACCACCACACCCCACCCCGCTTTTTTTGACAAATCACACCCTGACTACATGCTTTGCTGTACAATTAAATTAGGCTAAGACATTATAATGCTGACTCGTTTTCAGAATAGTGGAAGTCATAATTTTTCTCCCCCCCGTTTCTGCGCCCCTGGATGGACGCAGTGCCCTTAGCATTTGCCTATATTGCCTATGCCACGGGCCGGCTCTGCAGGAAAGGCCTAGTCTTTGAAGAACAAAGATGGACAGAGGATCTCCTGTTTGTCAACAAATGCATGAGAAAATTATTTAAATTTTGAAAAAAAAAATGTTCCTCAAAGAAAGATACTCAGGTATTTGAACATTTCACCCTCTATGGTGCATAATATCATGAAACTATTCAAGGAATCTGGAGGAATTTCAGCGCATAAAGGGCAAGGGCACAAGTTGAACACCTGCGATCTCTGATCCCTCAGACGGTACTGCATCAAGGACTGTCATTCATCTATAGCTAATATAATCACATTGGGCAGGATTACTTTGGCAAACTTTTGTCAAGCACTACAATACAGAGTTACATCCACAAATGCCAGTTAAAACTTCTTGACTTCTCTGGACTTGGAGACATCTGGGATAGACTATCACACAGTGGAAATGTGTATTGTGGTGAATCTGTATTCCAGATTTTTTTTTTTTTGTAAGAAATTGATGCTGTGTGCTCCAAACCAAAGATGAAAAGGACCATCCAGACTGTTACCAGCAACAAATCTAAAAGCCAGGGTCTGTCATGGTATGGGGTTGTGTCAGTGACCTTGACAAAGGTAACTTACACTTCTGTGATGGCAGCATTAATGCAGAAAAGTACATTGATATTTTGGAGCAATATGCTGCCTTGAAAATGGCATCTTTTCCAGGGATATTTCAACAAGACAATGCAAAACCACATTCTGCACACATTACAAAGGCATGGCTGCAGAAGAAGAGGGTGCCTGTCCCCTCCGTCCCCAATAATGAATGTGTGGCGAATTTTGAAACAAAATGATAATGACGATCCTGTACTGTTGCACGCCTTCAGACCTGTTTGCAGGAAGAATGCAACAAAACAATACCTGAAACACTTAATCACTTGGTGTCCTCAGTCCTTAACAAGTATTGTGAGAAGGAATGGCAACATTACAGTATAATGTGGTAATGCTTTTGTAACTCTGCCTACATAGGTAGGCTCTGGTATCTAATAAATCTTCTAATAGTCAGGTCTACTTGTCTTATCCTAAGGTTCGTACAGGAGGACTGCGGTAGTGAATACTAATTAATGTATTATGCCGTTCCAACCCACAATAACACATGCACACCAATCAGGCTATGTAGAAAAAAGGGTTCTGTATTATAAATGTAAAATGCAGGTCAGTACACCTCAGTTCAGTGTGTATAAAATAAAAGTGGGTGTTGTGTAATGTAAAACTGTTAACTAAACTGAAATTATGTGGTTTGAACTGTCAGTGTGTATTGTGTACCTTCAATAAATCCCTGTAAACAGGTACTGTATAATATGAAATATCAATGCAAATCTTTAAAGTTCACTTGAACCATATAGAACGGGTTCAATGTAATATCAATGCAGATCATGAAAAGTTTCACTTTAACTATAAAACAAGTGCAGTAATAATATGAAATACCAATGCAGATCATGAAACGTCTGCACAACCATGTAAAACAGACACAGTATAATATGAACTATCAATGTAGATCATTAACCCAATAAGCCTATGTTGGATCCAACAACCCCAAAAGGGAAAAAAAAAAAAGAAGTCCTTAAAGGAACAGTCCACCGTACTTCCATAATGAAATATGCTCTTATCTGAATTGAGACGAGCTGCTCCATACCTCTCCGAGCTTTGCGCGACCTCCCAGTCAGTCAGACGCAGTCAGACGCGCTGTCACTCCTGTTAGCAATGTAGCTAGGCTCAGTATGGCCAATGGTATTTTTTGGGGCTGTAGTTAGATGCGACCAAACTCTTCCGCGTTTTTCCTGTTTACATAGGTTTATATGACCAGTGATATGAAAAAAGTTCAGTTACACAAATTGAAACGTAGCGATTTTCTATGCTATGGAAAGTCCGCACTATAATGACAGGCGTACTAACACCTTCTGCGCGCTTCGGCAGCGCATTGATACGGAGCTCAGATATCAATGCGCTGCCGAAGTGCGCAGAAGGTGTTAGTACACCTGTCATTATAGTGCGGACTTTCCATAGCATAGAAAATCGCTACGTTTCAATTTGTGTAACTGAACTTTTTTCATATCACTGGTCATATAAACCTATGTAAACACTTTAAGAAACTTTTAGACACTATTGTCATTGTGCAGAGTACAGGTACAGAGCCAATGAAAATGCAGTTAGCATCTAACAAGAAGTGTAAAATAATGCTTATTTCCAGAAAAGTGACAGAAGTAAGTACTGCAATACAGTATATACAGTGGTGGACAATGGAGAGTTACAATATACAAATGTTATGTTTGTAAATATTAAATGCATATTTACAGAGGGGAAGTGGGCAGGTTTTGAGAGTATGTAGGGTTGTATGTACAGTTAGCAGTATGGAACACGTGTACAGTTGCTTATATGTACAACAAAGTGGAAATGTGTGCAGCAGCATTATGAACATGTATGTACAGTTGTTTATGAATAGTAATACGTAAGTGTCAGGGTGCAGGCACTTACAGATGTATGTGCAGGGGAGAGCGGGGAAGCAAAGTGGAGACCAAGCCAAATCACAAGACGAGAATCGTAGTTGAGAAAACAGGCAGGGGTTGATCAATCAGCAAACAGGGCAATGGAGACAAGACTAGACAGTGAGGTGAGATAAACGAGAAACTAGGTCGAGGAAATGGGAAGGCTGACTAAGTAAACAAATGGCTCAGTACACAGGAGTAAACACTGAATGATATTTTGCATCTGTGAAGTGTGAGAGGGAGGCTTAAGTAGCAGGGGAAGTGATTAGCTGAATGAAAGACAGGTGCAATTGGAACTCAGCTGACAGAGGGCACTGTGGATCTTGGCAATTGTAGTTAATGGAATCCATGTTTGTAGTTCATCTTGAGCTGTTGCTCTCAACACAGTTACTGACAGAACCCCCTGAGGAGCTCCCTCCAGGAGCTAAACATTTCCTGGGGCGCCCTCTCCCTTTTGGTGCAGGTTTGTTTGGGTACTGTGAATGATATTCTTGCATTAGGAGAGGGTATAATATGTCCTTGGCTCTCACCCAGCTTCCCTCCTCAGGTCCGTAGCCCTCCCAATCTAACAGGTACTCTAGTTGACCTCTTCTGCATCTAGAGTCGAGTGTCTTATTTACCTAGTAGATGGGCTTTCCTTCTGGGCATTGGGGGGGGGATCTTGGGTGTGAATGTTCTCTGACAAGGGACCATGTATAGCAGGTTTCAGACATGAGATGTGGAACGTTGGTGAGATGCAGCTGTGAAGTGGTAGTTCCAACATGCAAGAGACCTCATTAATGCGTCGTAGTACCTTGTATGGCCTGATATACTGTGCCTGTGATTTCTTGCATATGTTGGGGCCCTTGAGATCTCTGGTGGAGAATCATATTCTGATGAATAATTTCTGCTGATTAATTATGTAAAATGTGCATATATATATATATATATATATATATATATATATATATATATATATATGTGTGTGTGTGTGGGGGGGGGGAATTGTTGCTACATACCCCCCAAAAAGTGGGTAGTTGCGCCCCTGTTGGCCTGACATTTTTAAAGAAAAAAGCAACATATATTGGCTCAGTAAGTTCTCTATAAGCTACCAGAACAACTTCAAAGTGCATAGATTTTACAAGTCTCTGGAACTGCACTGCAGGAATAAACAAAATTTTTTTTAAAAGGATGTTCTCTCAATTGATGTTTTGATGATGCTGACTAACATGTTGGTTCCCCATAGGTGTTAAGTTGGAGTGAGATCTGATGACTGTGAAGGTCATATCGTACGGCATGATCTGCTTAACTTTCATACTCATCAAAGCATGCCTGGGTCACTGTGATCCTGGAAGAGACCACTCTCATCAAGATAGAAATGTACTGATTTGCAGTGAGACTCCCACATAAGGGGTCAAGTAGACATAAACATACAGGAAAATCATCTGTAGATGCATATATTTTTGAACATCAAACATCATAATAGGGAAAAATGTGACCTTAGTGACTTTGACCATGGCATGGTTGTTGGTGTCAGATGGGCTGGTCTGAGAAACTGCAGAGCTCCTGGAATTTTCATAGACAACAGTCTCTAAAGTTTCCACAGAATGCTGTGATATATATTGACACACCTACAGTGGTGCTTAAAAGTTTGTGAACCCTTTAGAATTTTCTATATTTCTGCAAAAATATGACCCAAAACATCATCAGATTTTCACACAAGTCCTAAAAGTAGATAAACAGAACCCAGTTAAACAAATGAGACAAAAATATTATACTTGGTCATTTATTTATTGAGGAAAATGATCCAATATTACATATCTGTGAGTGGCAAAAGTATGTGAACCTTTGCTTTCAGTATCTGATGTGACCCCCTTGTGCAGCAATAACTGCAAGTAAATGTTTCCGGTATCTGTTGATCAGTCCTGCACACCGGCTTGGAGGAATTTTAGCCCGTTCCTCCATACAGAACAGCTTCAACTCTGGGATGTTGGTGGGTTTCCTCACATGAACTGCTCGCTTCAGGTCCTTCCACAACATTTTGATTGGATTAAGGTCAGGACTTTGACTTGGCCATTCCAAAACATGAACTTTATTCTTCTTTAACCATTCTTTGGTAGAACAACTTGTGTGCTTAGGGTCGTTGTCTTGCTGCATGACCCACCTTCTCTTGAGATTCAGTTCATGGACAGATGTCCTGACATTTTCCTTTAGAATTCCCTGGTATAATTCAGAATTCATTGCTCCATCAATGATGGCAAGCCGTCCTGGCCCAGATGCAGCAAAACAGGCCCAAAACACGATACTACCACCACCATGTTTCACAGATGGGATAAGGTTGTTATGCTGGAATGCAGTGTTTTCCTTTCTCCAAACTTAACGCTTCTCATTTAAACCAAATTGTTCTATTTTGGCCTCAGCCATCCACAAAACATTTTTCCAATAGCCTTCTGGCTTGTCCATGTGATCTTTAGCAAACTGCAGACAAGCAGCAAGTTTTTTGGAGAGCAGTGGCTTTCTCCTTGCAACCCTGTCATGCACACCATTGTTGTTCAGTGTTCTCCTGATGGTGGACTCATGAACATTAACATTAGCCAATGTGAGAGAGGCCTTCAGTTGCTTAGAAGTTACCCTGGGGTCCTTTGTGACCTCGCCAACTATTACATGCCTTGCTCTTGGAGTGATCTTTGTTGGTCTACCACTCCTGGGGAGGGTAACAATGGTCTTGAATTTCCTCCATTTGAACACAATCTGTCTGACTGTGGATTGGTGGAGTCCAAACTCTTTAGAGATGGTTTTGTAACCTTTTCCAGCCTGATGAGCATCAACAACACTTTTTCTGAGGTCCTCAGAAATCTCCTTTGTTCATGCCATGATACACTTGCACAAACATGTGTTGTGAAGATCAGACTTTGATAGATCCCTGTTCTTTAAATAAAACAGGGTGCCCACTCACACCTGATTTGTCATCCAATTGATTGAAAACACCGGACTCTAATTTCACCTTCAAATTAACTGCTAATCCTAGAGGTTCACATACTTTTGCCACTCACAGATATGTAATATTGGATCATTTTCCTCAATAAATAAATGACCAAGTATCATATTTTTGTTTAATTTGTTTAACTGGGTTCTCTTTATCTACTTTTAGGACTTGTGTGAAAATCTGATGATGTTTTGGGTCATATTTATGCAGAAATATAGAAAATTCTAAAGGGTTCACAAACTTTCAAGCACCACTGTAATTCAATGTTTTTTTAATATTTATTAATAAAAAGACACTTCATGTCTTAAAGTAATGATGGACTGTTGTTTCACTTTACTTAGTTGAGCAGTTCTTGACATAATATGGATTAGTACAGTTATGGAATAGGGCTATCCATCCATCCATTATCTGTAGCAACTTATCCTGTCCGACAGGGTTGCAGGCAAGCTGGAGCCTATCCCAGTTGACTATGGGCGAAAGGCGGGGTACACCCTGGACAAGTTGCCAGATCATCGCAGGGCTAACACATAGACACAGACAACCATTTTGACGGTGTAGTGGCTGGCTGCTTTATGTCCCAGGGCTCCCTCATGCCTGTGTTACCTTCTGGCTCTCCCCTTTTAGTTATGCTGTCATAGTTAGTTGCCAGAGTCCCTGCTTGTACTCAGTGCAATATGTATATTGTTCCTACTTATTCAGGTGACATTGGGCATACCTAACAACCTGTGTTTTCTTTCTCTCTCTCCCCCCCCAAATCTGTCCCTCTGAGTTACATGTTGATCCTGGGATCGAGATGCTAACCTCTTCTGCTCCTTGGACCTGCTTGATCCATCCTGGTGCCCTGTGTCTGGTTGGAGTCTCATCGCATTGCTCCTGTGGAGGACGGCCCCATGAGGACAGTTGAAAGTCACACCTGGAGGACGCTCTGGACTCTTACAGTAATGCTTTTATGGCTGAGGACTACAGTTGACTTGCTAACTTTCGGACTGCAGTTGTCATGAACAGTTTTGCACTCAAGTTTCCATCAATGAAGAGTTTATAACATCAATGAAACTGACTTCATGTTAAAACTGTTAATATTATAGTCATGCTGTCTGTTGTTGCCTAAATGAGGATGGGTTCCCTTTTGAGTCTGGTTCCTCTCGAGGTTTCTTCCTCATGTCGTCTGAGGGAGTTTTTCCTTGCCACCATTGCCACAGGCTTGCTCATTGGGGATAGATTAGGGATAAGATTAGCTCATGTTTTAAGTCGTTCAAATTCTGTAAAGTTGCTTTGTGACAATGTTTATTGTTAAAAGCGCTATACTAATCAACTTGACTTGACATTCACGCTCACATTCACACCTATGGTCAATTTAGAGCCCCCATTTAGCCTAACCTGCATGCCTTTGGACTGTGGGGGAAACCGGAGCACCCAGAGGAAACCCACACAGACACGGGGAGAGCATGCAAACTCCACACAGAAAGGCCCTCGCCGGCTGCTGGGCTCGAACCCAGGACCTTCTTGCTGTGAGGCGGCAGTGCTACGCTACACTACACTACACCACCGTGCCGCCCCCAGAATACGGCTATTTACTTTATTTTTATTATTTACTGTTCGATCTCAAATGCATTAAAAAGGCAAGAAATTGCACTAATTAACTTTTGATGAGGCACACCTCTTAATTGAAAAGTATTCCAGGTGACTACCTCATGAAGCTGGATAAGATAATGGCAGTAATATACAAAGCATCATCAAGGTAAATGGTGGCTACTTTGAAGAATCTAAAATATGAAACATATATGTATTTTTAACACTTGTTTATTTACCACATAATTCTACATACAGTGCCCTCCATGATTATTGACACCCATTGTAATGATTAGTTAAAGGGTTAGTGTGGCAGCGGGGGCGTGGCCAAGCAGCAGTCTGTGAATGGAGGGCGGGGTCGGGGAAGGTAAGTGGCTAAGTCATTCCACCTACTGTCAATTAATGTGTGTGTGTGTTACAGGGATGGAGCATAAAAGGAGAGAGCGAGCAGAGAAAAGGAGCTCTCTCCCCGACCACAATGCATGTGTGAGTGAATGTATGAGTAAATGAAAGCAGGAAAGCTGAAAAGCTGAATAAAGTGCTTGGCTTTAAACTTCAACTCTTGCCTGCTGTGCTTCTGTGCTCCACCCACATCAGGAAGTGCTACAATGGTGCTGAAACCCGGGAGCACAGAAGGGAACCACCCCATGGAGTCCCCGCCATTTGAAGAGCTCATCCTTGCCCTCGCTACTGCCCAGCAGAACCAGTATCAAGCGCTGATCACCCTCCGAAAGGAGCAGGAGCAATGCTTCAAAGCCTTGATGCTGGCCCAGCAGGAAGATCGCCAGGCATTCCGGCACCTGCTTGTGTCAGCAGGGACGTTGACCACCACTGCCGCGAACCTCACGAAGATGGAACTGCAGGACAATCCAGAAGCATTCCTCGCTCTCCTCGCTCTCTTCGAGCAAGCAGCCGAGGCGTGGGGGTGGCCGCTGGAGCAGCGCATGCCGCTCCTCCTCCCGCTCCTGACTGGCGAGGTGCAGCTCGCAGCACAGCAGCTCCCTGCTGACAGCCGGCTGGTCTACGCTGACCTAAGGAAAGCCATCCTGCAGCGGCTCGGCCGCTCCCCGGAGCAACATCGCCAGCGCTTCCAGACGCTGGCATTGGAGGAGGTCGGCTGGCCGTTTGCATTCGGACAGCAACTCCGGGATGCCTGCCGGCGGTGGCTGAGGGCGGAAGACTGCGACGCCAATGAGATCATCAATCTGGTGGCACTGGAGCAGTTTTTCTCTCAACTTCTGGAAAGAATGGTGGAATGGGTCCAGTGTCATCACCCGGCATCGCTGGAGCGAGCCATTGAGCTGGTGGAGGACCATCTGGAGGCAGCTCCGACGGCAGGCAGATGAGGTGTCTCTCCTCACTTCTCTTCTCTCTCTCTCTTTTCTCCCCGTCTGTTGCACCCGTGTCCTCCCCTCTCCCTCTCCTGTGTCTATGTTTTCTCCCCCTCAGGTGAGTGACACCCATAACACCAGTGCAGAGGGAAAGCCTGGGCCAGTGTGCTGGCGTGACAGGGAATCAGAGCATATTCAGGGTCAGAACTCCGCAAGGGAGGTGGGTGCTGTAATTTGGATCCCCGACGCGCCAGAAACTGCCCCCAATCAGGCCGGAGCATATCGCATACCGGTGAGTATTCAAGGGGATACATTTCACGCTTTGGTGGATTCCAGTTGTAATCAGACCTCAATTCACCAACGCCTGGTGAAAGGTGAGGCATTGGGGGGAGCACAAGCGGCGATAGTGTTGTGTGTGCACGGGGATGTTCACCATTACCATCTAGTGTCTGTCCATATTCTATTCCAGGGCCAAAAGCATAGAGTAAAGGCAGCAGTTAGTCCTCGTCTCACCCACTTGTTGATCTTGGGTACTGACTGGCCAGGGTTTAAAAAACTAATGGAATATTTAACATGTAGTGGGTCCTGCACTAATAGGTCACGGGAAGATCCCAGTGTGGCATTGGCTGGAGAAGCTGTCACAGAGCCGTCTATGTCACACCGCGTCAGAGCGGGGAGCAGCCCGCTCCTCCTCCCTCTCTCGGGGATTCCCTTGGGGATTTCCCATTCGAACAGTCACGAGACGAGACTCTGCGGCATGCGTTTGACCAAGTGAGAGTAATCGATGGTCAAACTCTTCAGCCAAGCACAGCACCGACCTTCCCGTATTTTGCTATTATTAAAGATAGATTGTATTGAGTGACGCAGGACACTCAAACTAATGAATGAGTAACCCAGTTGTTAATCCCAAAGAGCCATAGGGAACTCGTATTTCATGCGGCTCACTTTAATCCCATGGCTGGACACTTGGGGCAAGATAAAACACTAGCCCGAATAATGGCCAGGTTCTATTGGCCAGGGATTCACAGGGATGTCCATCGGTGGTGTGTGGCATGCCGCGAATGCCAATGAGTAAATCCTGTGGCCACTCCAAAAGTGCCTTTGCGCCCTCTTCCTCTAATCGAGACCCCATTTGAGCGAATTGGGATGGATCTCGTCGGGCCATTAGATCGGTCAGCACAGGGGTATCGCTTTATTTTAGTTCAAGTGGACTATGCAACACGATATCCGGAAGCAGTGCCTCTCCGTAATATCTCAGCATGCTGTATTGCAGAAGCGCTCTTCCGCTTTATCTCCCGGGTCGGGATTCCAAAAGAAATCCTGACCGACCAAGGCACTACCTTTGTCATGCACACTGCGCGAGCTGTATGGGTTACTGGGGATTACAGTGTAAGTCTATCTGCACCAGTGTCTATCACCCACAAATGGATAGCTAAGTAGAGCGATTTAACCAAACACTCAAAAATATAATCCATAAATTCGGAAGTGAAGATGTGCGTAATTGGGAAAAGTGGCTCAAGCCCCTGTTATTTGCAATACGAGAGGTCCCGCAAGCCTCCATGGGGTTTTCTCCCTTTGAATTATTATATGGGCATGAGCCGCGTGGCATTCTGGATGTGCTACGGGAAAATTGGGAGGAGGGACCTTCACAGAGTAAAAATGAAATCCGGTATGTTCTTGACCTGCACGCAAAACTCCACACCCTCACGCACCTAACCCAGGAGAATTTGTGGCAGACACAAGAACGTCAAAGCCGGCTGTATGACAGGGGCACGAGCCTTCGAGAGTTCATGCCAGGAGACAAAGTGCTCGTATTATTGCCCATGTCGAGTTCTAAATTAGTCACCAAGTGGCAAGGGCCCTTTGAGGTCACACGGTGAGTCGGGGCCGTCGACTATGAGGTGAAGCGAACAGATAGGGGCAGGGCACTGCAAATCTACCACCTCAACCTTTTAAAATGCTGGAATGAGGGGGTCCCCATGGTGTTTGCTTCGGTAGTCCCAGAGAAGGTGGAGCTGGGGCCAGAGGTAAAAAAGATAACATCTCGGACCACTCCGGTCCTTTGTGGAGACCACCTCTCACCGGCCCAACTCACGGAGGTAGCCAAGTTGGAGAAGGAATTTTCCGACATGTTCTCACCCCTTCATGGTCGTACCCATCTCATAGAACACCACATGAAATGACCCAGGGGGTGGTAGTGCGTAGCCGCCCTTACCGATTGCCTGAACACAAGAAAAAGGTGATTCAGGACAAACTCAAGGCCATGCTCGAAAAGGGCATAATTGAGGAGTCCCACAGTGACTGGAGCAGCCCAGTGGTCCTGTTCCCAAGACCGACGAGTCGGTCCGGTTCTGTGTGGACTATAGAAAGGTCAACGCGGTGTCTAAATTTGACACATACCCAATGCCTCGCATTGATGAGTGGCTTCATTGGTTAGGCGCTGCTCGCTTTTATTCGACACTGGATCTAACAAAGGGATATTGGCAGATCCCCTTGACTCCTCTATCCTGAGAAAAAATGGCCCTTTCCACACCATTTGGATTACACCAATTTGTCACGCTCCCTTTTGGGTTGTTTGGGGTGCCCGCTACATTCCAGCGGCTTATGGACAGGGGCCTCTGCCCTCACGCTGCCTACACGGCCGCCTATCTAGATGACATTATAATTTACGGTAATGATTGGCCGTGACACCTGGAACACCTGAAGGTTGTTCTAAAGTCGCTGAGGTGAGCGGGCCTCACCGCTAACCCAAAAAAATGTGCAATTGGGCGGGTGGAAGTACGGTATCTGGGGTTCCACTTGGGCCATGGGCAGGTGCGTCCCCAAATTAACAAGACCGCAGCGATTGCGGCCTGCCCGAGGCCCAAGACCAAAAAGGAGGTGAGACGGTTCTTGGGGCTGGCTGGCTATTATCGTAGGTTTATACCTAATTAGTTGGATGTCACCAGCCCGCTAACCGATCTCACTAAAAAAAAGGAGCTCCAGATCTGGTCCAGTGGACGGAGCAATGCCAACAGGCCTTCTCTGAGGTAAAAGCTGCACTGTGTGGGGGGCCACTTTTACACTCTCCTGACTTCTCTCTCCCCTTTATTTTGCAGACTGATGCATCGGACAGAGGGCTGGGGGCCGTTTTGTCCCAGGAGGTGGAGGGCGAGGAGCACCCCGTGCTGTACATCAGCCAGAAACTCTCGATGCATGAAAGCAGGTACCGTACAGCACAATCGAGAAGGAGTGTCTTACCATCCAGTGGGCAGTCCTCACCCTTCAATACTACCTGCTGGGGCGCCCTTTCACTCTCTGTTCAGAGTGTCATTCCACCTGCTGTCAATTAATGTGTGTGTGTGTGTGTTACAGAGATGGAGCATAAAAGGAGAGAGAGAGCAGAGAAAAGCAGCTCTCTCCCTGACCACAACGCATGTGTGAGTGAGTGTGTGAGGTAAGTGAAAGCAGGAAAGCTGAAAAACTGAATAAAGCTTTAAACTTCAACTCTCACCTGCCATGCTTCTGTGCTCCACCCACATCAGGAAGTGCTACAGTTAGAAAAAAAAATCCACCTTTTGGCAAAGTAGCTTCATCTAAGACTCATCTCATCTCATTATCTCTAGCCGCTTTATCCTTCTACAGGGTCGCAGGCAAGCTGGAGCCTATCCCAGCTGACTACGGGCGAAAGGCGGGGTACACCCTGGACAAGTCGCCAGGTCATCACAGGGCTGACACATAGACACAGACAACCATTCATACCTACGGTCAATTTAGAGTCACCAGTTAACCTAACCTGCATGTCTTTGGACTGTGGGGGAAACCGGAGCACCCGGAGGAAACCCACGCGGACACGGGGAGAACATGCAAACTCCGCACAGAAAGGCCCTCGCCGGCCCCGGGGCTCGAACCCAGGACCTTCTTGCTGTGAGGCGACAGCGCTAACCACTACACCACCGTGCCGCCTCATCTAAGACTGAAAAAATGAAAAAAAAAATCCAAACTTTAATTGAAATAAAATTATTCAGAGAAAAAAATCCATCATCAAGAAATAATTATTTTCTGCAAAAACACATGTTCCACTATTATTCACACCCCTGGAAGTTATAGTGAACACAATGTAACTGAAGTATGTTTCCCATTTAAATTGTTCATTTTTGAGTTTATTGGAGTGTGTAGGAACTTTCAAGCTGTAACCCATGGCTTTCTTATTAACTGGGGTTAATCAGAAATATGAGGTGACACAGAGGCCAAATTCCCTTAGTCATCTATTACCATGGGACAGAAAAGAGAACACACAAACCAAACGAGGGAGAGTTGTATTGACCTTCATAAGTCAGAGAATGGTGATTTATCAAAACTACTCTCCTGAAAATGTCCATTTCTACTGTTAGGGTAATAATACAAAAAAGTGGACACCAACTGGAACTGTTAAAAGCTTCCCAACAAGAGGAATCAAGTTTATTTTGCTCCTGTGTACAGTGAGGAAGACAGGAAGAGAGTCAAAAAAATCCCCAGAGATAACTGTTGATGAATTACAAGAAAAAGTTAAGTCTTGGGTGCCCTTGACTGTTTATGAACTTTTGGTCCAATTTATTATGTGTGTGTGTGTGTGTGTACATACACACACACATTATATATATATACGGTGGTGGAGTGGTTAGCACTGTCGCCTCACAGCAAGAAGGTCCGGGTTCGAGCCCCGTGGCCAGCGAGGGCCTTTCTGTGCGGAGTTTGCATGTTGCCTGCGTGGGTTTCCTCCAGGTGCTCCGGTTTACCCCACAGTCCAAAGACATGCAAGTTAGGTTGACTGGTGACTCTAAATTGACCGTAGGTGTGAGTGTGAATGGTTGTGTGTCTATGTGTCGGCCCTGTGATGACCTGGCGACTTGTCCAGGGTGTACTCTGCCTTTCGCCCGTAGTCAGCTGGGATAGGCTCCAGCTTGCCTGCGACCCTGTAGAACAGGATAAAGCGGCTACAGATAATAAGATGAGATATATATACACCTGTGAGTGTTTAGTCTGTCTATACATGCCAGTCGTCTTAAATGGTGTCCTCCAGCATCCCTAACTCCTCTTATCTCACCTGAAAATACAAAAGCAATACAGCAATCAAGAAGTCCTTAGGGGGCCTCTTCTCATCTCACCTTTTCATATACACATATAGTAATCTTTGTATTAGCTTTCACATAACACTATATGGTCTGTATGCTGGCACAACTTGACAATGCCACTAATGGGGCTTTTCCACTACCAACGCGGCTGAGTTGGGCTAAGCCGTGCGGTGCTGAGTCGAGCTGAGTGGGGCTGTTGGGGTTGCATTTCGACTACAACCGTGAACCGTGCTGGCTGGAAGTGGGTGGACACCACGGGCGATTGCTCTAAGACAACGAGGGAGGCTCAGCCTCCTCTAAAAATGACGAACATCGAATCATAGAAATATATGTGCTCAACCCAACTACAGTGCAAAATCATTCCGTTATAACTTTCCCCAGTTCGCCTAATGTGTGCGTGAGTTTTTACTCCTCGTGACAGCGCGATGCAGCCCAGACTCAGTTTACTTCAATGGCATTTGGGAGCTCTGTGCTTTCAATATCAAAATGCAAGACGGTTATTGGACAAATACTGCGAAAACGCCCGCCCACGGAGTCTCACGGACTCCCAGCCTCAGTGGACTTCAATGGCATTTGGGAGCTATGCGCTTTTCAATCTCAAAATGCAAGAAGGTTATTGGACAAATACTGCGAAAATGCCCGCCCACGGACTCCGAGCCTCACATGGGAGGGACATGGCAGTTTCCGCGAAGAGACTGGTGATTGGTGAAAGCGGCCGGATATTTTCTTTGATTGACAGCTCGTTTCAAATATAGACAGGCAGCGGTGAATTTCAGTTCAGTCCCATGCGGAATCGCAAGTGCTGTGCAGTGTTGCCAGATTGGGAAGATTTAAGTGCATTTTGGCGGGTTTTGAACATATTTTGGGCTGGAAAACGTCAGCAGTATCTGGCAACACTGGGTGGTGTATTGTAAGAGATCAGCTTACATTTCAATTTAATTCATTACATACGGTTTCTACCAGCTTTTTTAGTTTATATATATTTTCATTGTAAATAAAGTGTAAATATAGTGTTGTCAAGTTTGCTATCTTAGTTCCAGAAATTTCGTTTATTTGAGTGACTGAACTTGAACTTGAGGGGGCTAGTCAGCTAGCAAGAAAGCTAGTCAGCTAGCAAGAAAGCTTTCGAGGAAAAAATTAAAATTAAAGAGCAGGGTAGAGCAACGCCTCAAATTGACTTGGTGAAAAAGGTAGGGAATAATACTCGTTCCTTTCAGCTCTCCTGGTACGAGGAAGTGAATTGGCTAACAGCAAGTGACCCACATCAACAACAGTAAATAGGCTACTTTAGTAATATGTCATGGATGGACCAAAAATATAGAATCTATTTAAAATGTTTATGGTGAGTATATTATGTTGGAATATATATTTTTCTGGATATGAATTGAACACCGCTACAATTTTGAAAACATTTTTAAACAAAAACACAGCCGAGAACATTTCACAGACCTGGATTAAAAGTGAAGGGTTATCAAAATTGTCAATAAAACATTTCTCAGTCAAAATAAGTAAAATATAGGGAAAGTGTCATTGAATGCTGAGGTTCCTGACAAAGAGCTGCTTTCAATAATGATCAATTTTTAAACAACATGCCACAATTTTAAAATTTAAAATGTTAAAATATACCCCCCCCAACACCACCATCATGTGTATTGGACAGTAGGCTAATGGGCCAAAAGAACCTATTATTTCACAGTTTGTGACCCTGCCAACAATCAGCCAGATCAGAGGCAAGAGTATGGGCAAAATTGATGTGTTTTTTCTTTTTTCTTTTAAAATCTGGAAATATCATAACCGACCAGCCTCCCCTGTTTGAAAGACTACCAGCCGCCACTGGTGGACACATTGGGTGGAGTTAGCGAAAGTGGGTGAACGTCACGTGATGTCGTTAGGCGGCGCAAACAGTCACTACGTTTACATGCACATAGAGAGAATCGAATTTCTGCCGTTGCTCGACTGAAATCGAAGTTCAAAATGCCATGTATACACCTTAACTCGGCTGAAATTGAACCGAACTTGATTTCTCGGAATCGAGCTACACGACCTAGTTTATGCGATTTCTGCCGAGCTACTTTGTGCATGTATACCCTATCGAGCTAGTTGTCGAGCTACTTCCGGAAGTGACGAGTGACGAGACCACAAGCGGGAAACACAACAGCCTCGGTCGGCATGACAACGAATCATGACAACGGCATGAATCTTTTCTTTTTGTGGCATTGTTTGCACTGTTAAAATTTAGCTCACTTAGTGTATCACCAAATACATCTGTACAGCTGTTGCATAGCTGTGAATTGTGTACATAAACAAGTCGTTGTATTTGTGTGTGTATATATATATGTCCAACATCTGAAGAATGTCAATAAAAACAAAACAATTGAACTTTTTGTGTGTTTATTAAGACATAAGTTAAATTGTAAGCAAAAAAAAATATTTTTTGTAAGCAAAAAATGGACTTTAGAAAAATATTATTGTGCAAAATAAGTTGTCTTACAAAACAGTGGTCTGCGCCGGACAGTTTGTAGCCATAGTCTGTTAGAGCAAGCCTAACAGCTTGAGCACGGAACTGCTAGTGTTGCCAGATTGGGGGTTTTAAGTGCATTTTAGCGGATTTGAACATGTTTTGGGCTGGAAAACGTCAGCAGTATCTGGCAACACTATAGCTCTTCTTCATGACGACAACCGGAAGTGTACCAACACGATGGGGCATGTAGCGCCACGTGTGGCTCGGGTGCACAATGCACCTTGCACAATAGCCCGATTTCACTTGTGCATGTAGGATTGGATTTCTCTGGCACCCCTGCTGGGACCCTTTGCTCGATTACCAACAGCAGCTCGATTTGGACGCGCATGTAAACGTAGTGAGTGACATCAGTGACCTTTTAAGCGGTAGTCTCACGACCCGGATAGTAAACAATAAACATGGAGGACATGGAGTTGTTAGTGTTGCTGGTCTTGGTGCTGTGGCTTGTTGTCACCGACAACGGCAACAGATACTGGCAAGAGCGTATAGATGAGGCGAGGCGCATAATTTGTCGTAATTCTTCTTCTTCCGGGTTTACGGTGTTTACAGATGGTGGTTCCCAGCGTGCTCGCGGGGTGTGTGTGGGCATGTGAGGACACTCCTCCTCACCAATCAGTGCACAGGGGAGTGTCTCTTCATGCCCCTAGCCCCACTCGGCTCGGTTTGGCTCACTTAAAGACAAGGAAACACCAGTGTGATCAAGTTATGTTGACTAGTAATGTATTTGTTCTTTTCATAAGACTATGATCCTGACAGGTGATGTAATGGTACATATCTCTCTTCTTTCATAAAGTAGTGTAGTCTAAACTAGTGATGTAATGCTTCATCATCCATTTACCTTGTGCATAGATAAATTAGCTTTGTCAATTAAGTCATCATCATTCAATCACATAGCTACAACACACTCTTGAATGTGAACAGAGGCTTTACACTGTCACGTGACCCCCATCGCAATGGCCGCCATGACAGGAGGTACACTTGTAGTGCTTCATTCAGATGAGTTAGTTGTTATTGATTGGTATGAGAAGGTTTTGCTGTGTTTTTGGATGTGAAAATCATTTTGAATGAAACAAAGACGACAGATTTTTTAATTTACCAAAAATAATTTATCATCAGGGGGAAAAAATTGAGAGATTTCTAAATGTAGAAGGGAAAAATTGCTCGCAAACATTCAGCGGGACTTGCTGTCAAACGGAGAGGTCAAAAACTCTATGGTATGCTTACTTAATTTCCATGAAGGTAATAATAATTTTTTTTTAGAACTGCAGCAAGGTGCTCATTCTTATCCAGTGAAGTGAACATGAGCTCAGCATAGCCTTACTTTCACTGAGACTTAAAAAGTGCCTTTACATTTGGGGATCCTTTGGAGTGCATTGTGTGCGTGCTTGGGATCCAGTCATTATGAGAAACACCTGATGCTGATTTGAGCGCAATCAGCACATGCATATAAGGACACTGATTTCACAAAGACTTTGCAAGTATTCTGTCAGGTATGCAGTGGTAGATGGATCTAAGTGCAGGAAGAGTGTTTATTAGCAGGAGTGATTTTACAAAAACAAAACATGAGGCAAGATCAGAGTAACAAAACACAAATGAAACCGAAAGCAGTCATAAACATGGCGAGAAACAAATGTGACCGTGATAATGATACTACTTCGCAAAGCTGTGTATTATTGTGTGAAGCTTATAGTTTTCAAACCTTGATATAATAGAACGTGTGAGGTGTGTTTTCCCAGGGGGAGAGCGAGAGAGAGAGAGACAGGCAGGGAGGGAGGGAGAGAGACAGAGGGGGAGAGGGAGGCAGGCAGGCAGGCAGGGGGAGAGGGGTTGTATGTCTTGCCCCCCTAATCCTACTTAAATTTGTTAAAATAGCTCAGAGTAGGTGCAAAGCATGTGGATCTGGTCAGGAAAGGGATAATATTTGACTTTCAAAGAAGGCAAAGGAGGAATTATGTGTTCATTCCTAGATTTTTTTTTGAAGTCATTCAATACTATTGTATATATATTGTAGTCATGTTGTCAGGGACCAAACAGGAGAGGAGATCAAATGCGCTCAAACCACAGTTTATTAATAACAGGGGAAAAGGGAGTTGGGAGAATGTGTGAAGTCCAGTGGCAGGAGAACTGAGAGGCAGGGATGGCTGGTGGTGATGTCTGAGGTCTCCCATCCAAGTACTAACCAGGCCTGACCCTGCTTAGCTTCTGAGATCTGACAGGATCAGGCATTGTCAGAGAGGTGTGGCTGTAGGCTGACCGTACTTGGGTTTCAGGCAGTCTCCCAGCAAGCAGACCCTCAGCAGCAGGAGTTAGAGAGCAGGCTGGAACACAGAGTCACAAATCAGGTAGCAAGATAGGGGACAGAAATGCAGGGTCAGGTTACCAGGGCTGAAGAGTAGGGCTCCAAGCAGGGCTGAGCGAGCTGGAGATCAGGCGAAGGTATAGGAGAGGCAGGCAAGAGGCAGAGTCGACAGAACGGAAGGCAGATCAGGTTACCGGGGCTGGAGAGCAGACAGAGTCAGACGGAACAAGATATTTTCAGGAGTCAGAGGAGTAGGAACACAGAGCAGGTTATCAGGCTGAGAGTTGCAGACGATCTGACACAGAAGCTTGGGAGGACTGCAGCTTAAATACACACAGGGGGGAAAACAGGTGATCGGCAACAGCCAGTGACAGTCACTGAAAGATAATAATAGGAAGTGAGTGTGGGCGTGGCCGGTAGTGCTGAGTGGAGATGTTACCTGAAGAGAGAAGCCCACAGGTAGGACCATGACAGAACTCCCCACTCAAGGGACGGCTCCAGAAGTCCCTAGCCACAGATCCACCAAGACGGGCGGGAGGAGGGGGAATACCGGTGGACGGTTAGAACTCCTCTGACCGGTCAGAGTCCAAGGCCTCAGGATCTGGTTCAGGATCGGACTCAGGGGCAGTAGCGGTGGGCGCATCGTCATTCCGACAAGGCCTCTTTTGTCGACCCCTCCGGTTGGCCAGCTGGTCCGGATGCAGGCGATGAAAGGTGCTGATGAGGGAACGGTCTAAGACTCTCCCAGCAGGGACCCACATCCTCTCCTCAGGACCATAGCCCTCCCAATCCACCAGGTATTGGAGACCCCTGCCCCTGCATCGTGACTTCAGCAGTCGCCGGACGGAGTAGACCGGGCCACCATCGATGAGACGAGGAGGAGAAGGTGCAGCTGGGACCAGCGGGCTCTCGTGCACTGGCTTGATCTTAGAGACGTGGAAGATGGGGTGCACTCTCATAGATTTGGGCAGTCGGAGCCGGACAGCAGACTGGCTGATGATCCTCTGGATAGGGAATGGTCCGACGAACCAAGGTGCTAGCTTATGAGACTCCACCTGGAGGGGCAGGTCCTTGGCAGATAGCCACACCTTCTGGCCCACCCGGTAGGTGGGCGCAGGCGTCCTCCGCCGGTTGCCGCCAGTAGAGTAGCTGGTGACTGACTTGAGGAGTGCAGCGCGGGCTTGAGACCAGGTGCGGCGGCATCGGCGTGCATAGGTGAGGGCAGGCAGGCAGGTGACCCTCCTGGCTGGGGAACAGGGGTGGTTGGTAGCCATACACACAGTGGAATGGAGACAGCCCGGTGGCTGAGCTGGTGAGGGAGTTGTGAGAGTATTCCACCCACAGCAGGTGCTCGCACCAGGTCCTTGGGTTGTGTGACTCCATGCACCGAAGTGCCTTCTCCAACTCCTGGTTAGTCCGTTGTGACTGGCCGTTGGACTGGGGTAGGAATCCGGAGGTGAGGCTGGCGGTGGCCCTGAGTAGGTGACAGAACTCCTTCCAAAAAGAGGAGGCGAATTGCGGCCCCCGGTCCGAAACGATGTCCTTGGGAAGCCCATGGATGCGGAAGATATGTTGCAAGATGATCTGGGCAGTCTCCTTGGCTGACGGTAGTTTAGGGAGGGGAACAAAGTGTGCCATCTTGCTAAAGCGGTCCACGATGGTGAGTATGACCGTCATCCCGTTAGAAGGGGGTAGACCCATAACAAAATCCAGGGAAATGTGGGACCAGGGTCGCATTGGCACAGGCAGAGGCTGGAGCAAACCGGCAGGAGGCCGGCTGGAGGACTTATTTTGATTACAGGTAGGGCAGGCTCGGACGAAGTCTCGCACATCCTTGCTCATAGTAGGCCACCAGAACCGTTGGGCGAGCAGGTGGTAGGTGCGAGTGGAACCAGGGTGGCAGGCTAGACGGGAGTCATGTCCCCATTGTATAACCTGGGATCGCAGGTCTTCAGGAACGAAGAAGCGACTTGCGGGGCATGCACTGGGGCTGGGTTGGTCACAGAGGGCTTCCCGCACTTGTTCTTCGATGTCCCAGGTCAGAGCATCAATGATACAGGGGTCAGGTAGGATGGGAGCCGGGTCCTTGGAGGGGGCATCATCCTTCTGGAACTGGCGGGAGAGTGCGTCAGGCTTGGTGTTGTGAGATCCGGGCCGGTATGAAAGGGTGAAATTGAATCGGGTGAAAAAGAGAGCCCAGCGGGCCTGTCTGGGGTTGAGTCGTTTGGCGGTGCAGATGTATTCTAGATTCTTATGGTCTGTCCAGACCAGGAATGGGACTACGCATCCCTCCAGCCAGTGACGCCATTCCTCCAGGGCGAGCTTGACCGCCAGCAGTTCCCGAGTGCCTACGTCATAATTGCATTCGGCCAGCGATAGCCGGCGGGAGAAGAATGCACAGGGATGGAGCTTGTTGTCATCTGCAGACCTCTGTGAGAGCACTGCCCCAACTCCCACGTTCGAGGCGTCCACCTCAACGATGAATTGCCACTCCTCATCAGGCAGCCGGAGGACGGGAGCAGTGGTGAACCAAGCCTTGAGGGTGGCAAAGGCTTCGTTGGCGGCCGGAGTCCAGGTGAAGGGCTGTTTGGTGCTGGTCAAGGCGGTGAGGGGTGACACAATGATGCTGTAATTATGAATGAACTTCCTGTAGAAATTTGCGAAGCCCAGGAACTGCTGAAGCTGCTTCCTGCTCTCTGGTACTGGCCATGAAGTAACTGCAGAGACTTTGGCAGGGTCCATCTGGATGCTCCCTTCTGCCATGATGTACCCCAGGAACCCCACAGACTTGGCATGAAACTCACACTTCTCTGCTTTGACGAAGAGAGAGTTTTCCAGGAGGCGACGGAGCACTTGCTGGACATGCTGGGTGTGATCGGACAGGGTTTTAGAGAAGATCAGGATGTCGTCGAGGTAAACGAACACGAACTTGTTCAACATATCTCGCAGGACATCATTCACCAGAGCCTGGAATACCGCTGGCGCATTGGTAAGGCCAAACGGCATCACCTGGTATTCATAGTGACCGGTGGGGGGTGTTGAATGTGGTCTTCCACTCGTCTCCCTCCCTTATCCGAACCAGGTGGTAGGCATTCCGGAGATCGAGTTTGGTGAAGACCGTGGCTCCCTGGAGCAGCTCGAAGGCGGAGGTAAGCAGTGGGAGAGGATATCGGTTCTTGACAGTGATGTCGTTGAGACCCCTGTAATCGATGCAGGGGCGCAGGGATCCATCCTTCTTTTCCACGAAGAAGAACCCAGCGCCGGCGGGAGAAGAGGATGGATGGATAAGGCCGGCAGCCAGAGAGTCACTGATGTAGGCCTCCATCGCCTTCCTTTCTGGGGCGGACAGAGAGTAGAGACGACCCTTGGGTGGTGCAGTGCCTGGGGGGAGATCAATGGCACAGTCATAGGGCCGGTGAGGAGGCAAGGAAGTGGCCTTGGTTTTACTGAATACCTCCCGAAGGCTGTGATAACACACTGGGACATTAGTGAGGTTGGGGGCAGAGCTGGCAGGTGGAGTATGGGTGTTTAGGATGGCGGCTCGTAAGCAGGTCCGGTGGCAGTCCTTGCCCCGTTCTCTTATCTCTCCAGTGGCCCAGTTGAGGTGAGGACTGTGCTGGCGGAGCCATGGATAGCCCAGGATGAGGGGTTGGCCGGGGGAACGGAGCAGGTGAAATTGGATGGTTTCGTGGTGGTTGCCTGACAGAGTCATTGGAACAGGGGCAGTGAGGCGGGTGACGGTGCCAAGGAGGTGGCCATCCAGCACCCTGGCTGGCATGGGAGAGGATAAGAGATGGCTCTGCAGACCCAACTGGCATGCAAGCTCGGTGTCCATGATGTTAGCCTCGGCGCCAGAGTCAATCAGGGCGGCCAGGGTGTGAGTGGAATCCAACAGACGAAGACAAACTTGGAGCATAGGTTTCTGGCTGGTGGAGGACTGGATGGTCATTGAGCCCAGCCAGGCCCCTCCTGTGTCCGGTGAGCTCGTCGCTTTTACTGGGCAGGAGGCAACACGGTGACCGTCACCCCCACAGTACAGGCACAGATTGGAGGTGATCCAACGCTGGTGCTCTGCCGGACTGAGGGAAGCACGGCCAATCTCCATGGGCTCTGACTGGTCCAGAAGGCTTGGCGGAGAAGCAGCAGGAGACGTAGAAGGGGCTGGGTTACTCCGTGCGCTGGTGACTGACTGAGTCTGGCGGGCCCTCTCTCATCAACGGGTCCGGACCCGGCGGTCAATGCGGACGGCCAGGGCAATGGCCTCATCGAGTGTCGATGGTTGTTCGTGCAAGACCAAATTGTCCTTCATGTAGTCGGCCAGGCTGTGCAGAAAAGCGTCCACCAGCACCTGAGTGTTCCACTTGCTGCGCCGGGCCAAGGTCCGGAAATTGATCGAGTAGTCAGCCACTGTTTGTCCGCCTTGGCGAATACTCATCAGTCCTCCGGATGCCTCTACTGATGACAAGCCCAGGTCGAAGACCTTGGTCATCTCCGCTGCAAGCAGGGAGAAGGAGGCACACGCCGGTGTCCGGCGTTCATACTCTGCAGTCCCCCACAGGTGGGCGTGGCCAGTCAGACGAGTGATGACGAAGGCCACCTTCGCTGCCTCCGACGAGAAGGTTCTGGGCTGCAGGTCGAACAGCAACCGGCAGCTGGTCAGGAAAGCACGGACTTGGGAGGGATCACCGTCAAAACGCTCCTGACTGCCGACCTTGGGTTCCGGGGCATCGAGTGTAGCAGGAGCACCTTCCTGAGCTGGAACGTCAGCGGCAGGTATGACGGGGGCTGATGCAACGAGGGGCTGCGGTGGTTGACTCGGAGGAGCAGGGGGTGCTAGGGCGGTGAGCAGCTGGAATGCTTGGTCCAGTCGTCGTTGCTGTTGCTGATGACCAAGCTGGATCAGGGCTGTAATGTCGGCAGACATCCGACTGACCTCCCCTTCGGTGCGCTGCAGCCGGTCTAGGCCAGAGGGTTCGGGCACTGACTCCATGTCGTGGTCAGATTGTTCTGTCAGGGAGCAAACAGGAGAGGAGATCAAATGCACTCAAACCACAGTTTATTAATAACAGGGGAAAAGGGAGTTGGGAGAATGTGTGTGGGTGAAGTCCAGTGGCAGGGGAACTGAGAAGCAGGGATGGCTGGTGGTGACATCTGAGGTCTCGCATCCAAGTACTGACCCGACCCTGCTTAGCTTCTAAGATCTGACAGGATTAGGCGTTGTCAGAGAGGTGTGGCTGTAGGCTGACAGTACTTGGGTTTCAGGCAGTCTCCCAGCAAGCAGACCCTCAGCAGATCAGGCAAAGGTACAGGAGAGGCAGGCAAGAGGCAGAGTCGACTGAACGGAAGGCAGATCAGGTTACCGGGGCTGGAGAGCAGACAAAGTCAGACAGAACAGGATATTTTCAGGAGTCAGAGTAGTAGGAACACAGAGCAGGTTATCAGGCTGAGAGTTGCAGACGATCTGACACAGAAGCTTGGGAGGACTGCAGCTTAAATACACACAGGGGGAAAACAGGTGATCGGCAACAGCCAATGACAGTCACTGAAAGATAATAAGAGGAAGTGAGTGTGGGCGTGGCCTGTAATGCTGAGTGGAGATGTTACCTGAAGAGAGAAGCCCACAGGTAGGACCATGACACATGTAGTCACAATAGGAAGTCATTTTCTTCAGCTAGCCCTTTGCCCACTGAAATCAATGTGATAAACTGTATCTTGTGTAACAGCCTTGACAATAGTGACTCATATCTGTAGCCTAGTAGTTTTCCACTCTCAGAACTATGGGTTGGAGTCTCATGGGTGTGTCATGTTTAATCAGTGGTTTGCCCGTGCAATGGCAAATTTTTCATTGTGATTTTTTTGTGTTTTATGCAATCTCTGAAAATATTGCTTGAAATAGACAACAGTTGCAAAAGGTGCATAACTATAAACTTTTATTTCTAGTTTTCTATGATAAAATTGTATTTATGGCACAGAACTTATGGGTAGAAGTGACTAAGTCAGAAGCAGAATTATTATAAGTTTTTCTAAAGAATAAATTTTTCACATCCATCTAGGGAAGCTTTTCTATTAGCTGACATTAACTTACATATTTTTGTTGACCAAATGATTGTTGATGTTTTCTCTTTTGAAAAGCACATCAAGTTTAGTCAGGGATTATGTAGTGACCTACATGGTATTTTCCTGACTTATTTTAAGTAAATCCTTAAAATCCTGTCCCATTCAGAGCCTTTTGGAGCAGCTTAATGTGGCAGAATGGATGCATGCTGGGAAAACAGGTCTTTTTCCTGACATATGCTATCATTGTAGAAACAATGACATTGTATCATCACCAGAAATGCAACAGAGGACATTGGAATATGGCATTGTGTGGCCTATCTGTGGAGGATGTCTATTGCAGGGAAAAGAAATTGTCTGAAGAAATGCTGTTAACGTGACTACAAAACCCAAAAGAAAGTGAACTTTAAAATGTCAGGAGCAAACTTTGAATAATTAAAGTGAAGACATCCAAGTTTTGTTTTTAGTCTGTAGAAACGCTGTTAAGGTTACTAACAAAACAAAAGAAAGTGAACTTTGAAATATCAGAAGTAAACAGAATAATTGAAAGAAAGACATATCTAAGAGTTGTTTATCAAAGATCATTAAAAGTTAAAAGATTGTACAAATGTGAACATTATAAATCCCCTAAAGTGAACATGACAGGTATGAACTTATCTAATGGAAAATATATCACTTTAAAAGATTTGATATCAAATTTTGAATTGTTAATTGTTTTTTCTTGAAATATTATGCAAGTTTTACAAATTTGTGGTTTTTATCAATAAATTAACATAATCCACTATCCTTATTCACAAAAAATCTTGTTTTATGAAAATGCTAAGATAAAAATGATTTTTTTCAGATAGCATGTAAGATTTCTTATGAATTAAAATAGTAGCATTCATACCTTTAAACATGCATATTACAAACTGAAAAATATTAACCAAATATTTCAGTATGATAACTGAATGCCTACCACTTTTATGAAGGTTTTTCACTTGTATAGAAATTCTGTAAGTGAAATAATTCATCCAAACATGTTTGTGCGGCATGGTGGTGTAGTGCTTAGCACTGTTGCCCCACAGCAAGAAGGTTCTAGATTCGAGCCCAGCGGCTGACAGGGGCCTTTCTGTGTTGCATGTTATCCCCATGTCTGTGTGGGTTTCCTCCGGGTGCTCTTGTTTCCCCCCCACAGTTCAAAGGCATGGCCTTAGGCAGATGTGTCCTTGAGCAATGTACTTAACCCCCTGGGTGCTGTAGTATGGCTGCTCACTGCTCTGGGTGTGTATGTTCACTGCTTCAGATGGGTTCGATGCAGAGGATGAATCTCACCTGTGCTTGAAGTGTACATGTGACAAATAAAGGCGGCTTCTTCTTCTTCCTTGAGTGAGGCACCTAACCCCCAACTGCTCCCTGGGCTGGACGCCCACTGCTCTGGATGTGTGCTCATTGCTCATGTGTGTGTTCACTGCTTCAGATGGATTAAATGCAGAGAGGACTTTCACAAGTGTATGTGTGATGAATAAAGTTCTTCTTGTGAATTCTAGCCATATATACAGGTATATAGGACAGCACGGTGGTGTAGTGGTTAGTGCTGTCGCCTCACAGCAAGAAGGTCCGGGTTCGAGCCCTGTGGCCGGCGAGGGCCTTTCTGTGCAGAGTTTGCATGTTCTCCCCGTGTCCATGCAAGGGTGTAGGTTTGGTCTCAGCTTTGGTAGGGACAATACCAATCCTCTGCCGAACTACTTACTTAACCACCCATACTATTACATGCACACGTAGAGCATAATACATGTGATATGATGACATAATGCTGACCAATTTAACGCTTTATTTACTATTTCTAATGACAACACTGCAAATGGTACGTAAAGTTCGAGTACAATTGAACAAAAAAATAGTAAAATATTGAGCTGATAAAACAAAATTGCACCTGAAATGAATAATCTATTCTATACATAATTACATTCAAACATTCCAAACAGATGCCTCCGTCTGTCATTCACAGACACAAACTGTTGGCCTAGATCTTCAAGATCTATTAACTCAAGTTCCGTTTGATGCACATGGCATACACTTACATTGTTAAGGCACTGCTGTGTCATGGTAGATCTTAACCAGTTTTTTAGCCTTTTCAGTGCACTAAAGCTTCGTTCAGCTTCAGCTGAGGCCACAGGGACAACCAACAAGAGCTTAACAAGCTTCTCAACCTCATCAAACAAGCCTCTTACTTCACTATGCATCCCTCTCAGGATATCTGCAGCTTCTCCAGTTGACTTGAATGTATGCTTTGAGTGAAACATTGAAAGCTGAACCCTCAAATTCTCCCTATCCATCTCTGGATACTCTCCAATCACATCACTCATTTTCCCTGTGAGGAGCACATTCTCAACTTGCTTGAGTTTCTCGATGTCTGGTTGGTTAAATCGATCCTTAAATCGAATGTCCAAACTGTCCAACACCTTGAAAATTTCAATTCTGTAGTATTCCTCTGGTGTCTCTGACTTATGGTGACTAGCCCCACCAGTAAATCTTTTGGGGGGGTTTCTTTGGTGAGGGATTTCAATTGGTTCAATACCCAGAGTATCAACCATTAACACTGCAATCTCAAACAACTCCGTAAACTTCTCCTCACTCCTTTTGTCTTGAAGAGTTGAGCTTACATAGCCAACAGCAGTCTGCATACCTCCAATTGTTTGGGGGCGGTTTTGCAGAGACCTGCTTAAACACTCTAGCTCTCCGAGCACCTCTGTGGCTAGAAGCAGTCCAAGAACTGACTTGCCCTTCTGAAAGCGTTCTAGGAGACCATTGGCCCTTGTGCTGGTGTCAGAACTAACTGCAGCCATTTCCTCCAGACTGGTTAAGACAGCCACATGCTGACTAAGTACTATTTGAACAGCTTGACCACGTACAGTCCACCTAGTTGGACACAGAGGTTTTACAGTTCTGGTATGCCCTTCTGACAATGTCTGATCAGCCTATATCCCTTTGAACTTCCCTGACTGGTTGCTCAGTGTTCCAAGTTCATGGACCCACTGTAATGCATCACGTAGTAAGGGAGAGGCACTGCATGCACACTGTGTAATAAGATTGACACAGTGTGCTCCACAGTGCACATACAAAGCAAGTGGCTGTTTCTTCTTAAGCAATGCCTGTGCCCCAGAGAACCTTCCTGCCATATTGGCTGCTCCATCATAAGTTTGACCTCGCAAGCCTGAGATAGGAAGGTATAGTCTCAGCAGCACATCAAGCACTACCATGGCCATTTGCTCACCAGTTGTCCCTGGTATCTCATATAATCCAACAAATACTTCCTGTGGGATTAGGTCTTTCTCCACATACCTTAAGCATATTGAAACCTGCTCTTTGCCCTGTATATCCTGAGTGCCATCCATTATAATCGAAAACTGAACTACTGAGAGGGACCTGATTGTTGAGGCAATTTCTCTCACAATTGTGTTGCCAAATAAAGTTAAGTATTCATTTTGGCACTGTGGACTGACAATCATGGCAACGAGTTAGCCAAGAGGTCAGAATCAGGTCATCTTTTGCCTTAAATTTGAGAAGATGGTACAAATTCCTTTGATTCACATCATGTCCTCGAAAAGCAACTCCCTGCCTTGCAAGATACCTCACACATCCCATGATTTCTGTAAGACAGTGCCTTGCCTCCTCCTGTGTTTTGGCCACTGCACTTGATAACTGGGTATGAACTGGAGTCTGTTCCAGTGCATTGACAGTGACAGCATAATGGTGTGCTTTACTTGCTTGATGGTGATTAAAGCTGTCAGTGGCATTTTTCCAGTTACCAAAACCATTTAAGCAAAATGCAGGGTCATTCTTTTTTTCCAGAGTGGTCTTTTTGATTGTGAATGCCTTGACACACCCAAAACAAAGAACTTTTTGTAGTGTGGGACTATAATGCAGCCATGGATAGCGATTGTACCACTTTGCCTGAAACCATAACTTCTTGTTTGGCAGTTGCTGTACTGCAATGCATTTTGGATCAGGCTGGTATGGTTTACTCCCCATGTCCAGGACACTGCTGCACTGACTTGCTTGAGAGTCACTGTCACTCACACTGACTGTCTCCTAGAGAGCAAACAAAACTTAACCTGGTCTGTATTTACAGTAGCAAGATTTTATAAAGAGTAACACTAACAACAAAGTAGGTTGACTAAAATAATTTGCTTGTAATGCATAGTATCTCCCATCACAGAATCAAAATCTCACCTGGAGCCCTGCAGTTTCAGCCACTTCTGACTCTACCTGTCCTATTGTACAACCCCGATTCCAAAAAAGTTGGGACAAAGTACAAATTGTAAATAAAAACGGAATGCAATAATTTACAAATCTCAAAAACTGATATTGTATTCACGATAGAAAATAGACAACATACCAAATGTCGAAAGTGAGACATTTTGAAATTTCATGCCAAATATTGGCTCATTTGAAATTTCATGACAGTAACACATCTCAAAAAAGTTGGGACGGGGCAATAAGAGGCTGGAAAAGTTAAAGGTACAAAAAAGGAACAGCTGGAGGACCAAATTGCAACTCATTAGGTCAATTGGCAATAGGTCATTAACATGACTGGCTATAAAAAGAGCATCTTGGAGTGGCAGTGGCTCTCAGAAGTAAAGATGGGAAGAGGATCACCAATCCCCCTAATTCTGCACCGACAAATAGTGGAGCAATATCAGAAAGGAGTTCGACAGTGTAAAATTGCAAAGAGTTTGAACATATATGATCATCTACAGTGCATAATATCATCAAAAGATTCAGAGAATCTGGAAGAATTTCTGTGCGTAAGGGTCAAGGCTGGAAAACCATACTGGGTGCTTGTGATCTTCGGGCCCTTAGACAGCACTGCGTCACATACAGGCATGCTTCTGTATTGGAAATCACAAAATGGGCTCAGGAATATTTCCAGAGAACATTATCTGTGAACACAATTCACTGTGCCATCCACCGTTGCCAGCTAAAACTCTATAGTTCAAAGAAGAAGCCGTATCTAAACATGATCCAGAAGCACAGACGTCTTCTCTGGGCCAAGGCTCATTTAAAATGGACTGTGGCAAAGTGGAAAACTGTTCTGTGGTCAGGCGAATCAAAATTTGAAGTTCTTTATGGAAATCAGGGACGCCGTGTCATTCGGACTAAAGAGGAGAAGGACGACCCAAGTTGTTATCAGCGCTCAGTTCACATGCACATAGAGAAAATCGAATTTCTGCCGTTGCTCGACTGAAATCAAAGTTCTAAATGCCATGGAAACACCTTAGCTAGGCTGAAATCGAACCGAACTTGATTTCTCATAATCGAGCTACACGACCTAGATTATGCGATTTTAGCCGAGCTACTTAGTGCATGTAAACCCTATCGAGCTACGTAGTCGAGCTACTTACTCTTACTGCCCCTTCCGGAAGTGACGAGTGACGAGACCACAAGCACAACACAACAGCCTCGGTCGGCATGACAACGAATCATGACAACGGCATGAATCTTTTCTTTTTGTGGCATTGTTTGCACTGTTAAAATTTAGCTCACTTACTGTATCACCAAATACATCTGTACAGCTGTTGCATAGCTGTGAATTGTGTACATAAACAAGTCATTGTATTTGTGTGTGTGTGTGTGTGTGTGTGTGTATATATATATATATATATATATATATATATATATATATATATATATATATATATATATACAGTGGTGCTTGAAAGTTTGTGAACCCTTTAGAATTTTCTATATTTCTGCATAAATATGACCAAAAACATCATCAGATTTTCACCCAAGTCCTAAATGTAGATAAAGAGAACCCAGTTAAACAAATGAGACCAAAATATTATACTTGGTCATTTATTTATTGAGGAAAATGATCCAATATTACATATCTGTGAGTGGCAAAAGTATGTGAACCTCTAGGATTAGCAGTTAATTTGAAGGTGAAATTAGAGTCAGGTGTTTTCAATCAATGGGGTGACAATCAGGTGTGAGTGGGCACCCTGTTTTATTTAAAGAACAGGGATCTATCAAAGTCTGATCTTCACAACACATGTTTGTGGAAGTGTATCATGGCATGAACAAAGGAGATTTCTGAGGACCTCAGAAAAAGCGTTGTTGATGCTCATCAGGCTGGAAAAGGTTACAAAACCATCTCTAAAGAGTTTGGACTCCACCAATCCACAGTCAGACAGATTGTGTACAAATGGAGGAAATTCAAGACCATTGTTACCCTCCCCAGGAGTGGTCGACCAACAAAGATTGCTCCAAGAGCAAGGCGTGGAATAGTCGGCAAGGTCACAAAGGACCCCAGGGTAACTTCTAAGCAACTGAAGGCCTCTCTGACATTGGCTAATGTTAATGTTCATGAGTCCACCATCAGGAGAACACTGAACAACAATGGTGTGCATGGCAGGGTTGCAAGGAGAAAGCCACTGCTCTCCAAAAAGAACATTGCTGCTCATCTGTAGTTTGCTAAAGATCACGTGGACAAGCCAGAAGGCTATTGGAAAAATGTTTTGTGGACGGATGAGTCCAAAGTAGAATTTTTGGTTTAAATGAGAAGGGTTATGTTTGGAGAAAGGAAAGCACTGCATTCCAGCATAAGAACCTTATCCCATCTGTGAAACATGGTGGTGGTAGTATAATGGTTTGGGCCTGTTTTGCTGCATCTGGGTCAGGATGGCTTGCCATCATTGATGGAACAATGAATTCTGAATTATACCAACGAATTCTAAAGGAAAATATAAGGACATCTGTCCAGGAACTGAATCTCAAGAGAAGGTGGGTCATGCAGCAAGACAACGACCCTAAGCAGACAAGTCGTTCTACCAAAGAATGGTTAAAGAAGAATAAAGTGAATGTTTTGGAATGGCCAAGTCAAAGTCCTGGCCTTAATCCAATCGAAATGTTGTGGAAGGACCTGAAGCGAGCAGTTCATGTGAGGAAACCCACCAACATCCCAGAGTTGAAGCTGTTCTGTATGGAGGAATGGGCTAAAATTCCTCCAAGCCGGTGTGCAGGACTGATCAACAGTTATCGGAAACATTTAGTTGCAGTTATTGCTGCACAAGGGGGTCACACCAGATACTGAAAGCAAAGGTTCACATACTTTTGCCACTCACAGATATGTAATATTGGATCATTTTCCTCAATAAGTAAATGACCAAGTATAATATTTTTGTCTCATTGGTTTAACTGGGTTCTCTTTATCTACTTTTAGGACTTGTGTGAAAATCTGATGATGTTTTAGGTCATATTTATGCAGAAATATAGAAAATTCTAAAGGGTTCACAAACTTTCAAGCACCACTGTATATATGTCCAACATCTGAAGAATGTCAATAAAAACAAAACAATTGAACTTTTTGTGTGTTTATTAAGACATAAGTTAAATTGTAAGCAAAAAAAATATTTTTTGTAAGCAAAAAATGGATTTTAGAAAAATATACAATTGTGCAAAATATGTTGTCTTACAAAACAGTGGTCTGCGCAGGACAGTTTGTAGCCATACAGTCTGTTAGAGCAAGCCTAACAGCTTGAGCACGGAACTTGTGAACATGGAACTGCCAGTGTTGCCAGATTGGGCGGTTTTAAGTGCATTTTGGTGGATTTGAACATGTTTTGGGTTGGAAAACGTCAGCAGTATCTGGCAACACTGCTGATAACTCTGTTTATACTCTTGAATACGTAGCTCTTCTTCATGATGACAACCGGAAGTGTACCAACACGATGGGGCGTGTAGCGCCACCTGTGGCTCGGGTGCACAATGTACCTCACACAATAGCTCGATTTCCTTGTGTGCATGTAGGATTGGATTTCTCTGGCACCCCTGCTGGGACCCTTAGCTCGATTACCAACAGTAGCTCGATTTGGATGTGCATGTAAACGCACTGACTGTTTTTGATCCTCATGAATGGTGATGCCATAATTGAACTGCTGAACAAGAGCTACACCTCTTTCAGCTGAATCGTTGACAACTTTCAGTCCACCAATTAATCTGTTTCCTTCCTGGTAATCTTCATCTTCTGGCCATTCCTCCAGGGCGTTTCCTAAGAAGCCTGTTGGAATGCGAAGGCTTGTGAACAAAGTGTGGGTGTGCTTTGTAATGAAGCTTGAGATGCTCAAGGTTTTGATATTTTCTAAATCTACATCTTTTCATGGCTTGTCGGATTCTCCTCCTTCAGGTCCAGACAAGGCTTCCACCATCTTTCTTTTCTCACCCACAGGAATTCGGGCATCAAAAAAGGCGACTCCTACTAGTTTTTCGCTCAGATACCACAAATGTCGTGAGTACTGTTGAATAGCTTTATTAAAAACAAGAACATAAATGTCCAAAAATTATACAACAGTAGGATTTTCAGAGGCTTTGTGCCACCTCTAAATATTGTTGCATCTTATTCTAAATTTATATTTCATTTTCTTGCTATTAAAGGAAAGTAATTAGAAGGTGAGACTTTAAAAAATGCAAAAATGAATTTTCCCCATTGTTATGATTGGCACCCTAGTGGCAACACACAAGAAAAACTCTGATGACGTCAGACTGTGCATTGATCCCAGGGATCTCAACAAAGCCCTTAAATGTCCGCATCACCCCATGAGTACCGTAGAAGAGGTAGCCGCCCAAATGCCTAACTCCACAGTCTTCTCTGTTCTTGACGCAAAGAGTTCGTTTTGGCAAATCTCACTTGATAACAAGTCGTCCATGTTAACCACCTTCAGCTCTCCATTTGGCAAGTTCTGCTTTCTTAGGATGCCCTATGGAATCAACTCAGCCAGTGAGGTGTTCCAGCATGCTATGGAGCAGATCTTCACTGGGTACCCCTGCGCTGTCATTGTGGATGACATAGTCGTCGGCGGGAAAGATGAAAAAGAGCACGACCAGCACCTGAGAAAAGTGCTGGATCGAGCAAGGGAAGTAAAGCTGAGGCTCAGTCACTCTAAATGCAAATTCTGACTCAAGGAAGTGTGTTATGTTGGACATGTGTTCACAAGTAAAGGATTGAAGCTAGACCCCACAAAGACAAAAGCAATAAGTGAGATGCCCATACCGGAAAATGTCACAGCCCTCCAGTGATTCTTAGGCATGATTAATTATCTTGGAAAGTTTATTCCCAATTTCAGTGAGATTTCAGCTCCTCTGCGTGAGCTAACATGCAAGGACATCCAGTGGTGCTGGCTAAAGCACCATCAGGAGGCATTTGATGCCTTGAAACAAAGCCTGTCCAGTCCACCCACTCTGCGATACTACGACGTCCAAAAACCCGTCACGCTGACCTGTGACGCCTTGCAGTATGGACTCGGAGCAGTGTGTTTTCAAGACAATGCGCCAATTGCCTACTCATCCCGGACATTGACGCAGACCGAGATGCACTATGCGCAAATTGAAAAGGAGCTTTTGGCAGTTGTCTTTGTATGCTCAAAATTTAATGTTTACATCTATGGAAAACAAATCCACATCGCGACTGATCATCAGCCACTAGTCACGATCCTTAACAAGCTCATACACTCAGCTCCAGCCAAACTGCAACGTATGATGCTGAGGTTGCAGAAGTACAACTTCAAAATGTTGTACAAAAAAGGCTCACAAATGTACATTGCTGATACTCTGTCATGCGCTCCCAGGACAACAACAGAGCAGCACACTGATGAGACAAGTGGCTATGAGATTATGTCAATTCAACACATCTCTTCCTCCAGATTGACAGAACTGAAGGAACATACTGCTTCAGACCCAGTCCTGCAGAAGCTCAGTAATGCCATATCCAAGGGCTGGCCCCTCAAACAAACACAGCTACCACCAGAGATTCATCAGTATTTTCCCTACAGGGATGAACTGGCAGTCGAAGTTGGCATTGTCATGAAGGGTCCAAAGATAGTAATTCCCAAGTCACTGCAAAAGGACTACATCACCATTCTCCACAGAGGGCACCCAGGCACAGAAGCCACTAAACGCAGAGCACGTGGCATTGTGTTCTGGCCCACCATCACCTATGACATCGAAAAGGAAACAGCTGCTTGTCCCATGTGCAACAGTATGAGACCCCACCAACAGAAAGAGCCACTGAAGCTACATCCAGTGCCTGACCTACCCTGGTCAACCGTGGCAACGGACATCCTCGAGTGGAATGGCCAACATTATCTTGTCATAGTTGATTCCTACTCAGGTTGGTTTGAGATTGATCTGCTGCGTGATTTAACTGCCAACACTGTCATCACAAAACTAAAAAGGCACTTCTCTGTTCATGGCAGCCCGCACAAGGTCATCTCAGACAACGGCACGCAGTTCACCAGCCAGCGCTTCGCAGACTTTCCCTCAGCTTGGGACTTTGTTCATGTAACAAGTAGCCCAGAATACCCACAAGCCAATGGGCTAGTTAAACGTGCCATCCATAGTGCAAAGCAGCTGATGGAAAAGTCAAGGAGAGATGGGACAGATGTATTTCTCGACTTGCTTAACCTTCACAATGTGCCACGTGATCAAACACTTGGCTCTCCAGCTGAAAGACTGATGTCGACACAAACACGAACCACCATACCCATGAGCAAGAAACTGCTGATCCCAAAATCCAAAAACAACACACTTGTCAACGAAGGCTTAGTTCATAAACGCCACTTACAAAAGCAATGCTACGACAAGTCTAGCAGACCGCTTCGGCCCTTGCACCAAGGCGAGGTAGTGAGGATGCAAACTCCCCCATGGGCATGACCGCTTAGGGACCATCAAAGAAGTCTGTAAGGAACCCAGATCATACATCGTCCAGTCAGATGGAGGAGAGTACAAACGGACCCATAGATGTATTCTGCCAGTCTCTGAACCACCACCGCAACAGAGAGATCTTCATGACTCCACACCTGCAGTCCAGTCATCAAGGTCCTTCTCTGAACATCACACACAGAGACTTACAAAACATACAGAAGAACAAACCTTCACTCACACACAAAACATTAGCCAGGACCCCATTCAATCTCCCCATGGCCCAATGAGTAATACGAGGGTTTCCAAGCCAAACCCTAAATACAATCAGTAGGCACTAGGCTGTTGGACTCATCTCATCTCATTATCTCTAGCCGCTTTATCCTGTTCTACAGGGTCGCAGGCAAGCTGGAGCCTATCCCAGCTGACTACGGGCAAAAGGCAGGGTACACCCTGGACAAGTCGCCAGGTCATCACAGGGCTGACACATAGACAGAGACAACCATTCACACTCACATTCACACCTACGGTCAATTTAGAGTCACCAGTTAACCTAACCTGCATGTCTTTGGACTGTGGGGGAAACCGGAGCACCCGGAGGAAACCCACGCGGACATGGGGAGAACATGCAAACTCCTCACAGAAAGGCCCTCGCCGGCCACGGGGCTCGAACCCGGACCTTCTTGCTGTGAGGCGACAGCGCTAACCACTGCACCACAGTGCCATCCGGCTGTTGGACTGTTTGAAAAAAAAAGTGTTTCCAAGTTGTCTGACAGTTTTGAGTATTGAAATTTAAAATGCTATGCCAAACTGTTTACTTTACCTGTGATTCAGTTTAGGTTTTGATTTAAGAATTAAACTTCAGGTGATAATGGCATCCTTAGTTAATGCATATGCTATAGAACATGTTAACGTATTATTTTCTTTCCTCGTAGCAGTAAACTAAGAAAGGGGGGTGTAGAATGTTTGTCTGTGTTATAGCCTAGCAGGTCATAAGTTATGGAATTATGGCCCTTTTCCACTACCCTTTTTCAGCTCACTTCAGCTCGCTTCAGCTCACTTCAGCCCGACACGGCTCGCGTTTCGACTACCTCAGAGCGGTGCGACTCAGCTCGCTTCAGCCCTGCTCAGCACCCAAAACTCGCACGGTTTTGGAGTGGGGCTGAAGCGAGCCAAGCCGAGCCGAGTGGGGCTAGGGGCGTGAGGAGACACTCCCCTGTGCACTGATTGGTGAGGAGGAGTGTCCTCACACGCCCACACACGCCCCACGAGCACGCTGGGATCTGTAAACACCGTAAACCCGGAAGAAGAAGAATTACAAGAATTTCTGAAGCCTTATGCGCCTTGCCTCATCTATACGCTCTTGCCAGTATCTGTTGGCGTTGTCGGTGACAACAAGCCACAGCACCAAGACCAGCAACACTAACGACTCCATGTCCTCCATGTTTATTGTTTACTATCCGGGTCGTGAGACTACCGCTTAAAAGATTACTGATGTCACTGTTTGCGCCGCCTAACGACATCACGTGACGTCCACCCACTTTTGTTAACTCCACCCAATGTGTCCACCCACTTCCAGCCAGCGCGGTTGTAGTCGAAATGCAACTCCAACAGCCCCACTCAGCTCGACTCAGCCCAACTCAGCACGGCACGACTCAGCCCAACTCAGCCGCGTTGGTAGTGGAAAAGCGGCATTACACTGAATACATTATTGGTACTGCGCACACATATGGCCACTAGGGGCTCCCCTGTAACAAGGAGTCTAATTCAGATTGTTTGTATTGTTACATCGCTCTGGAAGTTCTCAAGTAAAGTTTGACAAGGAATCCTGAACCAAATGTCTACTCGCTTCCTTCAACATTAACAGTAATGTTAAGCTGTACACTTTTCTATAGAGATACAGTAGCAGACTATCACAGACGACTTACATTATCAGCACAACACACGGGCCTGTGGTCTCTTCGTCATTACCACCACTAGAAGCGCTTTGTTTACGTCCATGTGAGGAGAATGTGAGCCTGCAGACTCTCTGTTTCAGCCAATGAAATTGCAGCATGGTTAACCCTGTCACTCTGGCATGTCGAAAAAACTAGTGACTAAGAGTATAGCCTACTATTGAGTTCGCAAAAAATGTGTGAATAAATTCACATATTCACATGAAAAAAAAATGTTGTTATATAAAAATAAAATGCTAAATATTGGTAGGGACTATTTTGCCATCCTAAAATATTGGTTGTGACATGTTTCTATGGTCCATATGCAAACCTACGCCCTTCTGTCCGTGTGGGTTTCCTCCGGGTGCTCCGATTTCCCCCACAGTCCAAAGACATGCAGGTTAGGCTAACTGGTGACTCTAAATTGACCGTAGGTGTGAATGGTTCTCTGTGTCTACGTGTCAGCCTTGTGATGACCTGGCGACTTGTCCAGGGTGTACCCCGCCTTTCGCCCATAGTCAGCTGGGATAGGCTCCAGCTTGCCTGCGACCCTGTGGAACAGGATAAAGCAGCTACAGATAATGAGATGAGATGAGATGAGATGATCTATGTACTCACATGTAAGTTGATTTTTGATGATCACCTCCAATGGTATGCAAAAGTTTGGGCACCCCTGGTCAAAATTGCTGTTACAATGAACAGTTAAGCAAGTTGAAGATGAAATGATCTCCAAAAGGCATAATGTTAAAGATGACTCATTCGCTTTATATTTTAAGCAAAAACAATTTTTTTTTATTTTCATCTTTTACATTTTCAAAATTACAAAAAAGGAAAAGGGCCCGAAGCAAAAGTTTGGGCATCCTGCATGGTTAGTACCTGCAACCCCGATTCCAAAAAAGTTGGGAAAAAGAACAAATTGTAAATAAAAACAGAATGCAATGATGTGGAAGTTTCAAAATTCCATATTTTATTCAGAATTGAACATAGATGACATATCAAATGTTTAAACTGAGAAAATGTATCATTTAAAGAGAAAAATTAGGTGATTTTAAATTTCATGACAACAACACATCTCAAAAAAGTTGGGACAAGGCCATGTTTACCACTGTGAGACATCCCCTTTTCTCTTTACAACAGTCTGTAAACGTCTGGGGACTGAGGAGACAAGTTGCTCAAGTTTAGGGATAGGAATGTTAACCCATTCTTGTCTAATGTAGGATTCTAGTTGCTCAACTGTCTTAGGTCTTTTTTGTCGTATCTTCCGTTTTATGATGCGCCAAATGTTTTCTATGGGTGAAAGATCTGGACTGCAGGCTGGCCAGTTCAGTACCCGGACCCTTCTTCTACGCAGCCATGATGCTGTAATTGATGCAGTATGTGGTTTGGCATTGTCATGTCGGAAAATACAAGGTCTTCCCTGAAAGAGACGTCGTCTGGATGGGAGCATATGTTGCTCTAGAACCTGGATATACCTTTCAGCATTGATGGTGTCTTTCCAGATGTGTAAGCTGCCCATGCCACACGCACTAATGCAACCCCATACCATCAGAGATGCAGGCTTCTGAACTGAGCGCTGATAACAACTTGGGTCGTCCTTCTCCTCTTTAGTCCGAATGACACGGCGTCCCTGATTTCCATAAAGAACTTCACATTTTGATTCGCCTGACCACAGAACAGTTTTCCACTTTGCCACAATCCATTTTAAATGAGCCTTGGCCCAGAGAAGACGTCTGTGCTTCTGGATCATGTTTAGATGCGGCTTCTTCTTTGAACTATAGAGTTTTAGCTGGCAACGGCGGATGGCACGGTGAATTGTGTTCACAGATAATGTTCTCTGGAAATATTCTTGAGCCCATTTTGTGATTTCCAATACAGAAGCATGCCTGTATGTGATGCAGTGCCGTCTAAGGGCCCGAAGATCACGGGCACCCAGTATGGTTTTCCGGCCTTGACCCTTACGCACAGAGATTCTTCCAGATTCTCTGAATCTTTTGATGATATTATGCACTGTAGATGATGATATGTTCAAACTCTTTGCAATTTTACACTGTCAAACTCCTTTCTGATATTGCTCCACTATTTGTCGGTGCAGAATTAGGGGGATTGGTGATCCTCTTCCCATCTTTACTTCTGAGAGCCACTGCCACTCCAAGATGCTCTTTTTATACCCAGTCATGTTAATGACCTATTGCCAATTGACCTAATGAGTTGCAATTTGGTCCTCCAGCTGTTCCTTTTTTGTACCTTTCACTTTTGCAGCCTCTTATTGCCCCTGTCCCAGCTTTTTTGAGATGTGTTGCTGTCATGAAATTTCAAATGAGCCAATATTTGGCATGAAATTTCAAAATGTCTCACTTTCGACATTTGATATGTTGTCTATGTTCTATTGTGAATACAATATCAGTTTTTGAGATTTGTAAATTATTGCATTCCATTTTTATTTACAATTTGTACTTTGTCCCAACTTTTTTGGAATCGGGGTTGTAGTACCACCCCCTTTGGCAAGTATCACAGCTTGTAAACACGTTTTGTAGCCAGCTAATAATCTTTCAGTTCTTACCTGATTTTCACCCATTCGTCCTTACAAAAGGCTTCCAGTTCTACAAGTTTCTTGGACTGTCTTGCATGCACTGCTCTTTTGAAATCTATCCACATATTTTCAATGATCTTCTCAATCTTCTCAATCTTTTATTTCAATTACATATAAACAAATAATAGACTACACGAGTCTGCAAATAGCGCACTGCTAATCAAGGCAGACTCATGTTTACAAATTAAAAAATATTTTTATGAATTAATATAATACTTAAATATATATGAAAAAGATATTAAGAACAGGATAAAGCGGCTAGAGATAATGAGATGAATGAGATGAGATGAACAGACACGTTTTATTTGAAATGGTTGTGCTCTCATCAGTGAGAATGCTGAACTTGTCGGGTGAGTTTTTAATAGAGTCCACTAGAAGCACTGACATTTTCTCTGCAATAAACACCAGCATGTTCCAGCATGCCTTGTCAGAATGCAGCATGTTGCCAAGGTTAACACCGTTGAGTTGTTGCAGTTTGACCAGGTGTAGCTGCATTTTGAATGAGAGATCAGTGTAGCAGATCATATAAGCTGTGCGAAAGCAGTACTCTGTAGTTTTTAAACACTGTTCATGATGCTTTCGCCACAGAGCTGCACTGTTCTCAGCTGCCTTCTCAATTGCGGTCTCTTGTCTTTTTTGTAAAATTTCAATGCATTTGATGTGGCTCTGACACTTTCCGTGCTTGCTAATCTTGTCATTTAATTTCTTTGCGGTTTTGGCTTTTATGCCATTAATGAAGGCAGAGTCAATATGAAGTCTCTCCTGTGTATGTGACCCTAAATCTTTTACGTCGGAACAAGCTTGGCACTTGACTGACCCGTCTGTGCTGACAGCAAGCCACTCACGACCCTCTCTCCATTTAGCAAAGCACGCCGGCTCAATGCACCCTCCTACCACATGTGTCTCAGATGAGTCACTAGAAAGTACCGGTAGGTCTACCTCTGAGTTTCTTTCTTCATCGTGAGGCTGGGAGTCGACCTGTACATAAGCGCTAACCTCCATCGCAACATCATCATTTCTTGCGCTATCACTCTCAGGTGTTAATCTAGTTGTTTTATTTGCAGGTCCTGTAAAATATGACGATAGGCTGCTCTGAATGCGTTTCATTTTCTCGGCCCTGTTTTCACTACCGCTCTCGGCCAAGTTCCCACACTAAAATGTTACAATGTTTATATTGTGTCTGGTGACATTCAGAAACATTAAGTGTAGATGCGCCGTCTGTCAGTAGCCTACTCTGATGTATGGGCTGCATATTTGAAGATCGTTAGAGTTTAAGTAGCATCAGTTAAGTTGCATTCATCTCTATCAAGTGTACCTCCTGTCATGGCGGCTGTTGCTATGGGGGTCACGTGACGGTGCAAAGCTTTTGTTCACATTCAAGAGTGTGTTGTAGCTATGTGATTGAATGATGATGACTTAATTGACAAAGCTCACCTGTAATTACCATTACATCACCTGTCAGGATCATAGTCTTCTGAAAAGAACAAATACATTACTAGTCAACATAACTTTCATTAAAGGACATGGGACATGGATTTTTTTCTGGGTATAATTATGTATAAAGGACATAAGAAATGCCATCTAAATCACTGCAGGTCGTCAAAAATGTGAAAATCATCACATTATTCAACTTTTTTATACATCAGCGTAAAACAATGATTCGTTAATTAGCTAGGTGGTCACGTGACCCGTGACGTCACAAAAACTTTCCAAGGAGCCAGCGCTAGGGTATCTAATGTAAACAGGTTACCGAAATGGACACCATCGACAGTGACATTCCCGATGTTTCACAGAGATGTGAAGTTAGACCCTATCAATTCGAACCGATAGCTGGAAATTCACATGAACATAGATCTTGTCTTTACTCTGACGGGTCAGATGATTCTGAAAGTGAGAGTTCATTCAATCCCCATGAAACTGAAAGCGGTCGGCTCGATAACACTTCCTGGTAAGTTAAAAACAATTCTGCTCAAAGGCTAATGATCTGTTGAAAGAAGTATTATTTTTGTATCATACATTGAAAGTTCATCATAGATCTAGCTAAAGTCCGTTGCAAGCTAGTTTTTTTTTTTTGCTGATATTTTTCGAGATTGATTGAGATACAATCATAGTTCGAATTACGTGGGAGCCAATAGGAGCTGAGCTCCCATTCCCTCAGGCTCCCATGAAAGAAGCAAACTTAATTTTCTGTGGAAGTCTCTCAAATACGTCATATATCACCATAATAAGCGTGAATAGCCTATATCACCATATAAATATAAATAAAACTCGTTTCATTTCCGATCACCATGCAGTCATAACTTTGTTTTGAACATGTTATTAAACCGCAACATGTACGGCTGTACTTCACCACCACACCATTATGCGCGCAAACTGAAATTTGCAGCCTGCGAAATCGAATGTGAAGTTAAGTCCGAAGAAGACTTGTCCTCTATCTCACAACGATCTTCCTTTGTTTAACAATATATATAATTATATATATATACACAATATATATATAATTTGTTTAACAATATATATATATATATATATGCAACACCGTGTGTGTGTGCGCGTGCATGCGCGCACCTGTGTGTGAAAGCTGTGCACTGCAGTGCGCAAAAGTGCGCTGGTCCAGGAGAGCGAGTATGCATTGCTTTTTTTTTTTAAATAGAGACCCCCATCAGGTCAAATTTATAATTCGAACCCTGGATACAATGCTTCCAGAGTCCGAGATGAAAACATTCAAAATGGCGAAACGCCATCACACAGCCAACAACACTACGCCGTTTGGTGAAAGAGATGAGTCAGAATTATGATAATCAATAATTGATACACCCAAAATTATAATACTAATCCTTACCTCAGCTTTCAGTCGCTTAGCGAATGCACCTCGTGGTAGCCGTAGCACTTCGGGTTTCACTCCGCCGTCTTGTTCCTGAATTGGGATGTTGGGAACAGCTCCATCTTTAAGTAACCTCTTAAATTTGGCTTGGCAATTAATATTGCTCAGTACCTGAGTATTAATGTTGAAAGAATCCTCAGTGAAATGGTCCGAACACAGTTTGTGGGAAACAGTAGGTACAAAGTTTTTTCTACGACAGTAGTGAGCCCACACTTTCCTCAGCTTCGGGTCCTTGGGGAATGCAAAAAAACTTACTCCAGGGCATTTCCCATTGGAATTATTGCAACCATAAGCAGCACAATACACCATGATGTTCAATGTACGTTAAAGACTATAAAAACAATTTTCTTGTCATCCACTTCTCCATATTCATCTACCCGCTTGTGCTGTGCCCGAAAGTTTTTGTGACGTATGATCACGTAACAGCGGCTCTTCCGGTTGTAAAATATGCATATCGGAGCTCGAGCAGAAATGCCATGTAATCATCACGAATATAACGATTTTGCTGAATCTAATAGATAATTTTGTATTTGTTGATGCAATTATTTCATATTTTTAATGGAAAGAAACTGATATAGCGTGCATTTATGTTTCATGTCCCATGTCCTTTAAGCAGAGAGCAGATTGTGTGAGCGAAGATAAATCTCAAGGATGTAACTTAACCAAAACAAGTAGCAATCAGACCAGCCTGTATCAATTCAAGCATGCCAAACAGATATTTTTGTTAATGCCCTCTGAAATCCTGAAAGGATCTGATGCATGCTTGATCACACTGGACTTTCCTTGTCT